>NC_072381.2:60850454-61153484 GCF_028885625.2 Pongo pygmaeus
AGTTTGAAGTCAGGTAGCACGATGCCTTCAGCTTTGTTCTTTTGACTTAGGATTGTCTTGGCAATTCAGGCCCTTTTTTGGTTCCATATGAACTTTAAAATAGTTTTTTCCAATTCTGTGAAGAAAGTCATTGGTAGCTTGATGGGGATGGCATTGAATCTATAAATTACCTTGGGCAGTATGGCCATTTTCACAATATTGATTCTTCCTATCCATGAGCATGGAATGTTCCTCCATTTGTTTGTGTCCTCTTTTATTTTGTTGAGCAGTGTTGTGTAGTTCTCCTTGACGAGGTCCTTCATGTCCCTTGTAAGTTGGATTCCTAGGTATTTTATTCTCTTTGAAGCAATTGTGAATGGGAGTTCACTCATGATTTGGCTCTCTGTTTGTCTGTTATTGGTGTAAAAGAATGCTTGTGATTTTTGTACATTGATTTTGTACCCTGAGACTTTGTGATGTTGCTTATCAGCTTAAGGAGATTTTGGGCTGAGATGATGGGGTTTTCTAGATATACAATCATGTCATTTGCAAACAGGGACAATTTGACTTCCTCTTTTCCTAATTGAATACCCTTTATTTCCTTCTCCTGCCTGATTGCCCTGGCCAGAACTTCCAACACTATGTTGAATAGGAGTGGTGAGAGAGGGCATCCCTGTCTTGTGCCAGTTTTCAAAGGAAATGCTTCCAGTTTTTGCCCATTCAGTATGATATTGGCTGTTGGTTTGTCATAAATAGGTCTTATTATTTTGAGATACATCCCATCAGTACCTAATTTATTGAGTTTTTAGCACGAAGGGCTGTTGAATATTGTCTAAGGCCTTTTCTGCATCTATTGAGATAATCATGTGGTTTTTGTCTTTGGTTCTGTTTATATGCTGGATTACGTTTATTGATTTGTGTATGTTGAACCAGCCTTGCATCCCAGAGATGAAGCCCACTTGATCATGGTGGATAAGCTTTTTGATGTGCTGCTGGATTCGGTTTGCCAGGATTTTATTGAGGATTTTTGCATTGATGTTCATCAGGGATATTGGTCTAAAATTCTCTTTTTTTGGTTGTGTCTCTGTCAGGCTTTGGTATCAGGATGATGCTGGCCTCATAAAATGAGTTAGAGAGGATTCCCTCTTTTTCTATTGATTGGAATAGTTTCAGAAGGAATGGTACCAGCTCCTCCTTGTACCTATGGTAGAATTTGGCTGTGAATCCGTCTGGTCCTGGACTTTTTTTGGTTGGTAGGCTATTAGTTATTGCCTCAATTTCAGATCCTGTTATTGGTCTATTCAGGGATTCAATTTCTTCCTGGTGTAGTCTTGGGAGGGTGTATGTGTCCAAGAATTTAACCATTTCTTCTAGATTTTCTATTTTATTTGCATAGAGGTGTTTAGAGTATTCTTTGATGGTAGTTTGTATTTCTGTGGGATTGGTGGTGATATCCCCTTTATCATTTTTTATTGCGTCTAGTTGATTCTTCTCTCTTTTCTTCTTTATTAGTCTTGCTAGTGGTCTATCAATTTTGTTGATCTTTTCAAAAAATGAGCTCCTGGATTCATTGATTTTTTAAAGGGTTTTCTGTGTCTCTATCTCCAGTTCTGCTCTGATCTTAGTTATTTCTTGCCATCTGCTAGCTTTTGAATGTGTTTGCTCTTGCTTCTCTGGTTCTTTTAATTGTGATGCTAGGGTGTCAATTTTAGATCTTTCCTGCTTTCTCTTGTGGGCATTTAGTGCTATAAATTTCCCTCTACACACTGCTTTAAATGTGTCCCAGAGATTCTGGTATGTTGTGTCTTTGTTCTCATTGGTTTCAAAGAACATCTTTATTTCTGTCTTCATTTTGTTGTGTACCCCATAGTCATTCAGGAGCAGGTTGTTCAGTTTCCATGCAGTTAAGCGGCTTTGAGTGAGTTTCTTAATCCTGAGTTCTAGATTGATTGCACTGTGGTCTGAGAGACAGTTTCTTATAATTTCTGTTCTTTTACATTTGCTGAGGAGTACCTTACTTCCAAGTATGTGGTCAATTTTGGAATAAGTGTGATGTGGTGCTGAGAAGAATGTATATTCTGTTGATTTGGGATGGAGAATTCTGTAGATGTCTATTAGGTCCGCTTGGTGCAGAGCTGAGTTCAATTCCTGGGTATCCTTGTTAACTTTCTGTCTCGTTGATCTGTCTAATGTTGACAGTAGGGTGTTAAAGTCTCTCATTACTATTGTGTGGGAGTCTAAGTTTCTTTGTAGGTCTCTAAGGACTTGCTTTATGAATCTGGGGGCTCCTGTATTGGGTGCATATATATTTAGGATAGTTAGTTCTTCTTGTTGAATTGATCCCTTTACCATTATGTAATGGCCTTCTTTGTCTCTTTTGGTCTTTGTGGGTTTACAGTCTGTTTTATCAGAGACTAGGATTGCAACCCCTGCCTTTTTTTGTTTTCCATTTGCGTGGTAGATCTTCCTCCATCCCTTTATTTTGAGCCTATGTGTGTCTCTGCACATGAAATGGGTCTCCTGAATACAGCACACTGTTGAGTCTTGACTCTTTATCCAATTTGCCAGTCTGTGTCTTTTAACTGGAGCATTTAGCCCATTTACATTTAAGGTTAATATTGTTATGTGTGAATTTGATCCTGTCATTATGATATTAGCTGGTTATTTTGCTCATTAGTTGAAGCAGTTTCTTCCTAGCATTGGTGGTCTTTACAATTTGGCATGTTTTTGTAGTGGTTGGTACTGGCTGTTCCTTTCCATGTTTACTGCTTCCTTCAGAAGCTCTTTCAGGGCAGGCCTGGTGGTGACAAAATCTCTCAGCATTTGTTTGTCTGTATTTTATTTCTCCTTCACTTATGAATCTTAGTTTGGCTGGATATGAAATTCTGGGTTGAAAATTCTTTTCTTTAAGAATGTTGAATATTGGCCCCCACTCTCTTCTGGCTTGTAGAGTTTCTGCCGAGAGATGCGCTGTTAGTCTGATGGGCTTCCCTTTGTGGATATCCCGACCTTTCTCTCTGGCTGCCCTTAACATTTTTTCCTTCATTTCAACTTTGGTGAATCTGACAATTATGCATCTTGGAGTTGCTCTTCTCAAGGAATATCTTTGTGGCATTCTTTGTATTTCCTGAATTTGAATGTTGGCCTGCCTTGCTAGGTTGGGGAAGTTTTGGATAATATCCTGCAGAGTGTTTTCCAACTTGGTTCCATTCTCCCCGTCACTTTCAGGTACACCAATCATAGGTAGATTTGGTCTTTTCCCATAGTCCCATATTTCTTGGAGGCTTTGCTCGTTTCTCTTTACTCTTTTTTCTCTAAACTTCTGTTCTCGCTTCATTTCATTCATTTGATCTTCAATCACTGATACTCTTTCTTCCAGTTGATTGAATCAGCTACTGAAGCTTGTGTATTCATCATGTAGTTCTAGTGCCATGTTTTTCAGCTCCATCAGGTCATTTAAGGACTTCTCTACATTGGTTATTCTAGTTAGCCATTCGTCTCATCTTTTTTCAAGGTTTTTAGCTTCTTTGCGACATGTTCGAACTTCCTCCTTTAGCTTGGAGAAGTTTGATCTTCTGAAGCCTTCTTCTCTCAACTCATCAAAGTCATTCTCCATCCAGCTTTATTCCGTTGCTGGCAAGGAGCTGTGTTCCTTTTGGTGGGGAGAGGCACTCTGATTTGCAGTTTGCTGGAGGTCCACTCCAGACCCTGTTTGCCTGGGTATCAGCAGTGAAGCCTGCAGAACAGTGAATATTGCCCAACAGCAAATGTTGCTGCCTGATCCTTCCTCTGGAAGCTTCATCTCAGAGGGGTATCCTGCCATGTGAAGTTCCAGTCTGCCCCTACTGGAGGGCGCCTCCCAGTTAGGCTACTAAGGGGTCAGGGACCCACTTGAGGAGGCAGTCTGTCCATTCTCAGATCTCAAACTCCGTGCTGGGAGAACCACTACTCACTTCAAAGCTGTCAGACAGGGACATTTAAGTCTGCAGAGGCTTCTGCTGCCTTTTGTTCAGCAGTGCCCTGCCCCCAGAGGTGGAGTCTACAGAGGCAGGCAGCTCTCCTTGAGCTGAGGTGGGTTCCACCAGTTGGAGCTCCCTGGCCACTTTGTTTACCTTCTCAAGCCTCAGCAATGGCAGGCGCCCCTCCCCCAGAGTAGCTGCTGCCTTGCAGATTGATCTCAGACTGCTGTGCTAGCAATGAGTGAGGCTCTATGTGCGTGGGACCCTCCAAGCCGGGCGCGGGATATAATCTCCTGGTGTGCCATTTGCTAAGACGATTGGAAAAGCACAGTATTAGGGTGGGAGTGACCCGAATTTCCAGGTGCCGTCTGTCACCCTTTCCCCTGGCTAGGAAAGGGAATTCCCTGACCCCTTGTGCTTCCCGGGTGAGGCGATGCCTCACACTGCTTCAGCTCATGCTCGGTGGGCTGCACCCACTGTCCTGCCCCCACAGTCTGACAAGCCCCAGTGAGATGAACCCGGTACCTCAGTTGGAAATGCAGAAATCACCCACTTTCTGCATCACTCACGCTGGGAGCTGTAGACTGGAGCTGTTCTTATTTGGCTATCTTGAAACCGCCCTGAGAACTCCAATATTATTATTAATTATAGAAATAGAATAGCCAATGCTATCTATTAGCTTATAATTCTGTTTATTACATTTTTGTTGTTGTTTCTAGGTATTTCATTTATTGAATCTGATAGTTCATTTTCTACTTTTCTGATTCTTGATATTTTTAAATTTTTCTTGTATTATTTTTAATGGCAAGAATCATTATGTCATAATTTACGTTCGAACACTTCAATATCTGATGACTATCTTGGTCTTTTTTCCTAGTTCTCACTTATGGTGTGTCTTCTTTCCTTGCCAGCTGTTTTATTCGTTTTTATTTACCATCACTGTCCTTGAAAAATAAGTTAATGCAAACCTGAGCTGCAAATTTGTGTAGAGTTAGCTCATCAATAAAATGTATCAAGAATATTTCCCAGGGTTCTTTCATCCCTTTGGTATTGATACTGCATTATCTTGACAGTGGGATCATAGGCTCTCATTCAGATGAGAATGTGGGAGTGTCTTATTTTATATGCCTGCTTTCCTGAGTGGATTTTTTACCACTCGGTCTGTGAGTCTATCAGAACCAAAATGCTACACGTTTGCAACATAAGCAAATGCCTAAGGGGCAAAATAGGCTTTGTATGTAAGTGCTACATTCACCTCTGGGTTCCTGTGCTTCCCTGGAAGTTGGCCTAGCCACTTATCTCTGTCTTTTAACTTTTTCCAGAATGTAAAGGCAATTTCTTTAAAAGTTTTTTTTTTTTTTAATTTTCATTTCCTCCAGGAATTAGGGTCAGAAATGCCTTGCTCCCAGTATTACCAGGAGTGCAGAATCTAAGCGGACTTTTTAATTTTTGTATTTTTAACATGTTAACCCAAAATCATCAAAGGCTCAAGTTCCAGTTAAGAGTTTATTCAAGTGCAAATTATGAGGGTGGCCAGCCAAGGAGCAAATCTGCACAAAAGAATGATCAGTGCTCCCTGCATGGGGAAAAATGAAGATGGTTTATACGGGCAAAACAGAGTTGCTAAACAGAATTGCATTTTTCGTACAAAAGCTAACATACAGATACAAGATTTGGTTGGCTACTATTGATTACACTCTAAAGGGTTGCCTGGCATTCTATTGTAAAGAGATAACAATCACAAGGTTCTTTATCTCAATGTCATTTAGTCTACGTTTGAATAAAGAACAGGGAATTGAGTTAATGGATAACATCTCAACACAAAGGTGAGGGAGCTGTGATCATGCACCAGAGAAGAAAAACCACAGTGTTACATGAGTCAGTTTCCAGGGCTTAACTTTTCCCCTTGGCATAATAAATTCGGAAGGTCCTGAAATTTTGTTTTCTTTTTACAAATGTCAAAAACCTTTTCTAATTTGTGTTTTCTCTTTCTGTGTAGCCTTATCTTATTATCAAATAGATGCTATGTTAGAAATCTCTGCCGACATTAATTAATATTTTTATTTGATTATTTTACTGGTTTTCTTTATTCCTTTTCTTTCCATGAGGCTGAAATGTGTTGCTCAGTCATCCTAGAACTTCCCTAACATCATTTTTTTTCAAGTTCCTGGAGAGTTAAATGGTCTTTTCATATTTTCCAATGAATAAATAAATTAGTCATTTTAAGTAATTGCCACATTTTTACTCAGTGGCTGAGATCCTTTCTGCTATGGACATTTCCACAGGATGTAACTGCTGACTGCAAGTAGTTAAACAGGGAAAGTTTCCTCGCCCCCCTCGCAGGGTGTGTGATGGGGGTGTGGCTCGCTTCTTCAGTGCCCCACTGCTCAAACCTCTAGGGGAGCCTAAAGATGGGCAGGCTGTGCAGCTCCAACCCCATGGCAGTGTCTAGGGGTGAATGTTTACAGCTGAAGCCCCAGTGAGCATATGTTACAGGGTGCTCTTTTAGTTTAGCCGTCCTTAGGCATCTTGTGTTAGTCAGCTCAATTAGACCACTGCCTTGTCACAAGGACAGAGGGCTTTCGGTATCTGGGGTGTATCATGAGAATCAGATCACACGTGGGCTTGGAGAATGAGTGCAAAGTTTTAATGTGTGGAAGTAGCTCTCAGCAGATAGGGTAGTAGAAACGAGATGGTTTTTCCCTGGAGTTGGGCTCCTCAGCGGCCCGGGCTTTCCTCCAACTGGCCTGGCCAAACTCCACCTTGTTGCCCAGTTGATGGCCTGCCAGCATGCCAGCGTCCATCGTGTGGTCTTCCACAGGAGTGCTCCCCCTGACGCCTCTCAACATCCAGCTGCTTGTGTCTTCTTTCATGTGTTTCTTTTGATGTCTAGCCGCTTGTGTGTCTGCCTGCTAGTGTCTTGGGGTTTTTATAGGCACAGGATGGGGGCATGGCAGGCCAGGATGGACTTGGGAAATGCAACAGTTGGGTGCAAAGAGAGGTGTGCCTGTTCTCATGTAGGTCTGTGGGCACAAGCTGGGAGTGGATCCCTGGGCCAGGGACCATGCCCTTCCCTTCCCCGCACTTCCCTTCCTCCTTCTCTATTATTTAAGGGGACCATAGCCTTCCCTTCCCAGAACTTCCCTTCCGTGCTTCTCTATCAGTAGGTGGCTGACAATCGCTAAAAGGCGGGTTGTCATTTAAGTTACATGATGAACAAGTAGCATCTAAGTAAGTGAGAAAGTCTTTAATCTTTCAGTCTAGAGGTCTGTTTCCCTCATGGGTTTCCCATATTCTGTTATGGAATTCTATTGATTCTACTCCGTGAACGTTCTTATTTTCTCCCCTCTTCTACAGTCTCATTGCTGCCAAATGCTTTAGGT
Organism: Pongo pygmaeus; assembly: GCF_028885625.2. Lineage (NCBI taxonomy): Eukaryota > Metazoa > Chordata > Mammalia > Primates > Hominidae > Pongo > Pongo pygmaeus. Next base: position 60,857,776 of record NC_072381.2, read on the forward strand.
TCCTTTTATTTTTAACTTAAATTATTTCAACAGCTTTCTTAATATACCTTATGGCTTCTAAGCCCTTATCTATAGAAGAAGAGTAAGAGTAATGGATACCTGGAAGAAATGGAAGGACAGACTTAATGATTCTATAACTATGAACCTTTCTAAATCTGCTGGCTCATTTTTAAAACAGGAGATAAGTTTTTTATATTAGTTATAGGGACAAACAGTTGTTATTTACCAAAACTTCTTTGCAAATTAAATAATTTGGCCCTATTAGGGATAATCAAAATGTTGTGGGCATCAATTAAAAAAAATCTTTTTTATTTTTATTTTTTGTATGAGTTGACTTTTCCTATTAAGACGCTTTAGCCATAGTGTGTAGTCACCACCTTGGTGACTTTAGGTTCTGTGTTTTTCAGGTCCTGAGATCTCATTCATTGTAAGGCATACCAGCAATTTAATGACAACTTCTCAGGAAATAAAAAAAGAAAAGCATATCCTCACACTAAATATATACATAGATTGTAAGAAATATTCCAGAGCCAGAAATATTAAAATGAGAAATGTGTAAATACTAAAAAAGGAAATATGGTGGTTAGAGAAACAGTAGTCATAGTATTTCATATCAGCAGTAGGGAGGTAACAGAGTTCTCTATGATGTTGATTTCTCCCATTTAGAAAAGCAAATTGAGGCTCAGTGGAGTTCAGCAATTTGGCTAGGCTGTACAAATTGTGAAAACAGCATAGAAATGCGTGTCACTGTGATTTGCACTTGCAGGCTCTTTTTGGTACACTGAACTGCCTTTGTAGGTTGAAAAGCTATCACTACTTAATTCCAATAGAGGCCCTGAATACCAGTTTCTTACTTTACCAAAAGACAATTTGGCTTACTTAAAAATGTAGTAAAACAAATATGTTCATCACCATAGTAATGATATCACTGTTCCTAGGGAGTAAAAAGAATTCCAGCTTACCTTTGTGAGCCAAAAATAACATTCTAAGGTACCCCAACCAGTGAATGGACTTCCTCCTCAGCCAGGGCACTCTTAAAATTTAACCTCAAAGACTGGCTCAGGCCTTGATGTGGCAAGCCAGGTCTCAGTAACAGTTGAACACGCAGGCCTCCATGGCAACTCTTTCAGCACTGACTAACTGGTTAAGTTAAATATTAAAAGCTGATAGAGCCAGTGCCCTTCTACAAAGGCTGGAATGTAACAAAAGCCCACCAAGAGTTTTGCCTAGGGCTTTCCTGGGCCTTAAAGCATGACAAGATAACAAAGAAAATCTTAACAGGATCTGTTTAGGATTAAACAAGTTTTATTGGGGTTCTTGAGGAACTCTCCAGACCACCACAAACCAGTTTTATTGGGGTCTAAAGGAACTCCCCAACCTCCATGATTTAGCAGGAGACAAGATAAAGGTAATCACCCAGCTATATGGACGCATCTAGATTGAGCAAATTTACTGAGGTTCCAGAGGAAGGTCTTCAGGACTCAGACCTTAGTTAGAGATCAGAAGAAGTTCATCACTTATGTCTTTAGATGAATGCACACTTACATGTAGACATAAAACTTACAAGGTAGGTAAGCTGTGGAAAACTTTGTAATTTTGAGTTGGTCTTGCAATATTTCCCTGGACTTCTCCCTGTACCCAGTTACAGAAGTAAACTCTCTTCTTTCCCATTTCATCTGCATCTCATTATTGGGCCATGAGAATAAGCAGCCCAACCCTCGGTTCAGTCTGGGAACAGTGATGGGAAGTGGGGATTAGGCATCCTTGTTATTATCACTCTGGCATTAATATCAACACAGACCTTCAGTCTAATAAGAAGCATTTGCAATCTATTTTATCTGAAGCCTGCTACCTGAAGACTTCCTCTGCACAATAAGAACTTTGGGCTCCACAATCATCTTAACCCAGACGTTTCCTTTCTACTGATCCCAGGCCTTTAGACAAACTCAACCAATAATCAGCTAGAAAATTTAAAAATCTACCTATACCCTGGAATCACCCCCCACTTCAAGTTGTCCTGCCTTTCTGAACCAAACCAATGTATTTCTTAAGTGTATTTGATTGAAGTCTCATGTCTCCCTAAACTGTATAAAACCAAGTTGCACCCCAACCACCTTGAGCACATTTTCTCAGGACCTGAGGGCTGTGTCACAGCCATGGTCAGTCATATTTGGCTCAGAATAAATCTCTTCAAATATTTTACAGGGTTTGACTCTTTTCATCGACGTCATCATAGAGTAGTGACTAGCAAAGTCGGCTGGGGAGTAGATAGTCTTGGGTGCAATTCAGCCTCTGTTATTTAATAGTTTGGCATGTATTCTAACCCTGTTAACTTCAACTTTCTCATCTTTGAGGCTGAAATAATAAATAAAACTATTATCTGTAATGAGAATTAGACAATGTGGGTAAATTTTTAAATGTCAGCTTATATCATACTAATGGAAAACCTTTTTCCAAGTCTTTAGCCTCATTGCCTTGTACACCTGTTTAACTGGCTCCTAAATATTTTCCTTTCTCTTTAGAAATAGAGTTTTACGTTGAACGTGTCCCGTCCCCTTTCCTCTTCTTCCCTTTCTCCCTTCCTCTCTCTTTTTCCCTCCCTCCTTCCTTCTTATTTTCCTTCCTTCCTTCCTTCCATCCTTCTTTCCTTCTTTTCCTTCTTTCTTCCTTTCTTCTTTCTTTCTTTCCCAGAAGGCAAGAAACAAGAAAGAAAATCTGAGAAATCCTAGCAAAGAAGGGATTTCATGTGGCAGATGCATACAATCTTCATCTCTAGTACCTTAAAGACAAAATAAAACCACGATGTCCAGCTAGCTGATTCAATTATTGAGAATTTAAATATCTATAGTTAATTAATACACAAAAATAGATTGTGGCATGCTTAGATTCTCAGAGAAATAGTCCCTCTAAGTTAGACACATTTAGAAGGAGATGATACTCAGGAGTTTGGTATAATGCATAGATAAAAATTTTAAAGATTTTTAGATCTAAGTTGGTTTCTAGGTGGTACTCAAATAATGCTTAGAGTCCCTTCACAGGGTTTAATAAACCCTTCCCTAGTCAAGGCAGAGGCCACTTCTCTAGGACATAACCTTTCATCTACTCTTTTTTGTTCATTGATATGAAACTGCCTTCGCAAAATTAGTGAGAAAATCTAGCCAATTCTCATCATGCCTTTAGCCCTCCAACTGCCTTTGATTATTCCTGGGCTAGCACTGGGAGACATTTAGTTTACAGTTTAAATGATAATACCCAAAACTCAACTGCCTTTGTAAAGCCAATGAGAAGCCACCAGGATAGGAGGAGAGAAGCCTGAACCCTGCTAAGGCACAGACATAAACAATTGTCAGCCATTATTCCGGAGGTTTTAAGACAAGCATCTGTCTTCTCCAGTTGCCACTGCAAATAACATCACTATTGTAGAACCTAAGATTTGCCTTTTGAGATATCTTTGTAGGTTTTTTGCATGTCAGACACCTACTGCCTGACCAGGATCCACCATTGATGGTTCCACCTGGACCCACCTACTGTTCCTGTGGCTCCACCCAGAAGTGATTCAGCCTGCAGGAGGATCATTTCCAACACCCCTATGATTGCAGCCCCCGAACCAATCAGCAGCCAACCCCACCTCTTCCCAGAGACTACCTTTGAAAAACCTTAGCCCCTGAATTCTTGGAAAGACTGATTTGAGTAATGATACAACTCCAGTCTCTCATTCTGCTGGCTCTGTGTGAATTAGACTATTTCTCCATTGCAATCTCCCTGCCTTGACATATCAGCTCTATCTGGGCAGCAGGAAAGAAGAACCCATTGGGTGGTTACAGATATCCTTAGTTTTACCCTTAAATCCTTGTTTAAAGAAGCTGGAAGGTTTTTTACAGTATCCAGTGTTACTCCCAGGAGTCTTCTATTTGTTTATTTATTTATTTTAAATGAATAGAGGGATTGGGTAGAGTAAAAGTGGCCCTTGGAGGTTTAGAAGCCACATCATATGTATTTGATTTTGTACTTTATTCTAATAACTGAAATCAATAAAAGACCTTGGAAAAATTGTTTAACTTTGCCAGATTTCAAGTTGTTCAACTTTAAAACCATACAGTTTACAAGGTAGTCTTTGAAGCCTTTTGTAGCATACCAAAGGAGGAACTCTAGAGATGGAGAGTTTCCCCACTCTTCAAATGTTTCTGAAGGTGTATGCTGGGCAGAGTATTTAGATATTTCATATGTTCTTCAGTAAGGAAGTAAAACCATGTACTAAGGTGATTCTTTGAACCTAGTTTTCTGAGGTACACAGATATATTAACTGAATCATGATTTTTTAATGGCAGTTTAAGGACATAAGTGATATGTGCCAAAATGTAAATCATGAATTTTTCACTGAGTAAAGTTATAAGAATAAAAGATTCTAAAAATCTATATAACATTTAAATGAACAAGGAATTGGAAATGGCAAACTGTGCATTTATGAATGCTGATTTACGCTTCTAGTGAGCATAGTTAGGGTGAACTTTTGAAACAAATATAAGTCATATGCAGCCTCTTCTAGTGCTCTGGGATCCCAGAAAGTGGATTGCTCACAAATAATCCATAAAAATCGTTTTTTCTTTTGGCTATATAAAAAAAAATGAGCATAATGATATCAAACAGCCATATTTTATATATAAAGTTGACAGAATTAGTCTTTAAAATAACAATCCAATGATGTAGACAACTTATTGTAAAATAACTAGTGGGTGTTTGCAGATATTTAGTGTCTCACTTTAAATCACACAGGCAGTAGGTGATAGAGGTCAGAAACCATCACAGCTCTTCTGATTCCCAGACAAATGCTATTTCCATATCAAATGCTCCATTTGACCCTTGGGGACCATCCTTTTTGTTTTTTTTTTTTCCACTTTAGGTCATCTTTTGTTATTTTTTTCTAAAGTTTCTTCTCACTGGTGCTCCAAAGTGTTTATTGCTTGGTCATAGACTAAAGTAGATGGTTACTACTAGACAGTCCAGGGATCCTGACTTGGAGATAATTGTGCTAGTTATGTTTACGAAAGAAAAATATTTTCATAACACTTGTTAAAGATAGTAAGAAAGATTGTATTCCAAAGGAGCTACTGCAGTGGGGCTTTTGCAGTAGGGGAGACAGATTGGGCTCAATTGCAAATATAATAAGGACAAGCAGGAATTTATAGATGAGAAGTAGGGTAGGGGTCAGCGGATGAAAAATTATTAAGGGGAAACATCAGGAGAGAGGGGAATTCTGGATAAACCAACTTGGCAGAATTCTTGCTGATTATAGGCAAGGTTGACAAAATATTGAGGGTAGAGAATGAGCAATTTGATCAGATATTGTGGGTAAGAATTTTCCCTAAACTAGGCCATCAGGATTCTTACTAAAACTGGAGTAACCAGGCCAAGGAGAGAGTCAAGGTCAAGGCCTAGTTGAGAAGAGGTCTCAAAAGAGCCTGACTCAGGTTTGGTCAAGGAGAGTATTTTTGTCGATTTCTTTCATTCCTTTGGTACAAAGAGAACCATCTGTTTCTTGCTGAACTCCTAATGTGGCTGTCTTTTATCATCTCCACGACTGAAAAGATGTGAAAGCCAACAGACAAATATACTAATCTCACTTTGAACAAACAATCTAAGATGTGCTGAGAAAAAAAGTCACTGCTTCTCTCAGTAGTTTGTGGAACCTTTCTTCCTTGGATAACTTTTTAGAGCTGTTCCAGGAATAGCGCAGCTACTATGGGCCACAAGAGCTGAAATATCCAGAAATTCCTGTGTTGCTGGTGAAGCTTCATCTGTTCACCTTCCATTTCATATTAGTTTTAAAGCATACTTGATTCTTGTACAAGAAAAATCATTCTTTGTTTGCTTTTACTCACTTTTACCAAAGATTGAAGAGAGAGAAGAGGGGTCTGCTCTTCATATATTTCAAGTTGCAGACATAAGATTGTGATTCTAGTTCAACTGTATTTGGCTATAGATCCTAGTGAATTCTTGTTTTCTTGTTTTGTTTTGTTTTACTCCACACTATATAATATTTTCATTGCTCACTCATGTCTGGGATAGGTTCTCTCTCTCTCCTACGTTATCCAGGATGGCTCAAGCTATCAACAACGCTCCCTGAGAATCACAGCTGGGTGGGAGTTACAGCTCATTAGGCCTAAGTAATGTACTTGCTTGAGTGAAATCCAAATTGTCTGGGATTAGGTGTGAGGACCCTTTGTGTGCTTCTCGAACTGTTCTCACTGATGCTGAAACGTTGTCATTAGACAAAGTAAGATGCATCTTTACTTTGGTACTTTATTGTGAATTCACTTAACACTTACCTATTTACAGAGGTAAGGAAAGATTTCCTTTTACATTACTTCTTTCAAAATTGACCAATATTAAACTTCACCAAACATTCTAAAATTTTAACTTTTAATCCTGAAAGGTCTAGGAACTTTTGTGCTTTTGGGAAATCTGGTGGCAAGTCTTGTTGAGAACTGATAAACTTTTTCACTCTAGATTTAGTTAATATGCTATATACAGGTGCTGACTTCTTTATCTAGATTTATCTACCCACTGGGTGAGTAGACTCAAGTTCAGTGTGGTAACACAGTTAAAAAACATGACAGTAGTTTGTTTGTTTGTTTGTTTGTTTGTTTATTTATTGTGGAGACAGGCATCTCACTTTGTTGCCCAGGCTGATTTTGAACTCCTGGCTTCAAGGGATCTTCCTGCCTTGGCCTCCCAAAGTGCTGGAATTACAGGCCAGAGCCACTGTACTTAGCCTATGACAGTAGTTTAAATGAGAGACAATAGTAGCTTAGACCTGGAAGGTGCAGATGGAGATGAAGAGAGGTAGATTGGAGAGCTATTGAAAACTCCAGGAACAGAACACCAAATACTGCATGTTCTCACTTATAAGTGGGAGCTAAATGATAAAAACACATGAGCACATAGAGGGCAACAACATACAGTGTGTCCTATCAGAGGGTGGAGGGTGGGAGGAGGGAGAAGATCAGGAAAAATAACTAGTGGGTACAAGGCTTAATACCTGGGTGATGAAATAATCTGTATAACAAACCCTCATGACACACATTTACCTATGTAACAAACCTGCACATTCTGCACATGTACCCCTGAACTTCAAATAAAAGTTAAATAAAGAAAGAAAAATCCAACTGTAAACCCATGCATGTATACAAAGACCTTTCATTCTGATTGTGAAAATATTACATGTCCTTGATACCTTAATAAAGAACTTGGAAAAATGTTAGAAGTGAAAGACTAAGTTAGAAATTATAAAACCTTAACCCAAGTTATTGTTCAGAGCCATCAAATTTTAACATTCTCTTATGTCTGTAGAGATTGGGTGGGTGGACACTACTGAAACACCAGGGGTTCCATCTAGGTCCTGCAGCTCTCTGCACAGAAAGCCAGTCATTGAGACAATGATTATTGCCAAGGGAAAGGGCTTTAATCAGGTGCTGCAGCAGAGGAGATGGGAGCTCAGTCTCAAATCCATCTGCCTGAGTAAAACTAGTGGTTTACATAGCCGGGAGGAAATGTAAAAGTGTTTAAGAAAACAGGAACTAGGGAGGGGCAAGGAGGCATCTGGTGCTGTGATCTGGTGAGTTTCAGTTCTTTGATACTTCTTTGAGAGGCCTGAAGGTCCTCTCCTGAGGAAAAAAAACTCAGATAAAACAAATCAAGTCTCAAGCTTTAACAACAACAGAAGGGTCAATTTCTATGTTTATCCCAAAACAACTGTCTATGTGACTATTGGGCAGGTTTCAGACAGACACTTACACTTGAATGTATGCTGAAAAGGCCAAAGACCCCCTTTCTCTTAATACTTTATTGGGAAGATGACATGTTAGGGGAAGCAACTTTGTGATGATGATTTAGGAATTGCCAGATTTTGGGAGAGCAGTTGTAAATTCTGGTGAGTTTCGCCTTCATATAAGCAAGTTCAAAGAAGTATATGTAATGTGTCTTCCTTACACCTGTGTGTTTGTTTATATGTGTATGTCTGTGTGTTTTGAGAGCTACAGAGCTCAGTTAACATTTCATTTAGGCCTTCTATTAGTAGTTTCTGAGGTCTCAGTTAATTTTGTAGCTATTTGGCAGGGGTTGGGGCTGAGCTGAACATGGTTACTGAGAGCTTTTCCTCTGACAGTGGGAATTTCTACAAGGAAAGAGAGCCATAGACCTTTACAACTTTAAAAGAAACCTGTTAACATTTCTTTTCCTCCCCAACTTTATACTCTTTCATGATTATAAAAGGTACCCATTTATATCTTGTAATACTACTTATTTAATGTCTGATTTGTCTCATATTCATTTAATATTTTTGGTTAGTGTTTAAATTTTTGTTTGTTCTTGTGCCATAATATTTAAAGTATGTCTTTTGTAGCACCTAATTGTTGTTGTTTTGTTAATCCTTTCTGGTAATCTTCATGATTAGTTAGACTGTACCACTTATTTTTAATGTAAATTACTGATATATCTGAGTTCAAGTAGATCTTGAACTACTTTGAGTTGAAGTTGACTACCTTGCTATAAGTTTTTCTTGTCCCATCCATTCTTTGTTCATTTCTTCCTTTCTTTTATGTTAGTCAAGTATTTTAAAATTATTTTATTTTTTCCTTTAACAGCTTTAGAGTATTTTTAAAATCATGCTTATAAGAGTTATTCTAGAGACTGCAATATGATACTTTAATTTGTTACAGTCAACTTCAAATTATTACTATTATCAATTTACAAGACTGGAAGAAACTTATAAAAGTTTAACTCCATTTAGCCTCTCCCATCGTTTTTACTATTGTTTTAATGTGTTATTCATCTCAAATTTTATAACTCCCTCCAAATATTATTATTATTATTTTAAACAGGCAGAAATCATTTTGTATTTACATTTTTTATATTTTACATTTATACCTTTTTATTTTTATATTTACCTTCTTAAAAATTTTATCACGGAACTTGCTGAAGTTCCATGGTTTATTTTATTTTGTTATGAAAACTTCCTTTAGCAGTCTTGTGGCACTCCTGCCCAAGACGTATATAAGAATGTTCAACTTTTTTGGGTCTTTTTTTTTTTTTGTCTTTATTTTTTCTTATCATCTTTGTGGAGAAATATGATACTTATAACAAACTGTATCAATTTAAATTGCACAATTTAGTTGGTTTTGACAGTTATGTAAAACTACAAAACCACCATCACAACCAAGATACGGAATGCTTCTATCAAGCCCTGAACCATTTTTTATGCCCTTTGTAATGATCCCAAACTCTACCCTCACCCATAGGCAAGCACTGATCCACGTTTTGTCACTACAGATTAGTCTGCGTTTCATGGAAATGGAATCCTACGATATATATATTTATCTGGTTTCCTTCACTAAGCATAAAAAATTCAGATTCAATTATGATGCTTCATGCATCAGTAGTAGTTTCTTGTTATTTCTAAGTAGTATTGTATCATATGGCTCTACCACACTTTATTTATACATTTCCCGGTTGATGGACATTTGGGCAGTTCCTAATTTTTGGCTTTTATGAGTAAAAGTGAACATTTTTTACAAGTCTTTGGGTTGACATATGTTTTCATTTCTCATATGTATTCATTAAATACATAGGAATGGAGTTGTTGAGTCATATGTTAGGTATATATTTAACTTTTTCAGAAATTGCCAAACCATTTGTAAAGTGTTTGTACAATTCTATGTAACTATCAGCCATGCATAAGAATTCTAGTTAGTTGGTCTATAGCTTTACAAAAGTATATCTATTTTTAATCTTTACAGATTTTCTTACTTATGTGGTGATACCTTGTGGTGGTTTAAATTTGCATTTTCTTACAGATTAATAATGATGAACATATTTATGTGTGCTATTTGGCTACATTTTTTACATATTCTTTGTTCTTTTTAATTTTTATGGGTACATAGTGTCTATATTTATGGGGTGCATGAGATGTTTTGATACAGGCATGCAATATGAAATAAGCACATCGTGAAGAACGGGGTATCCATCACCTCAAGCATTTATCCATTGTGTTGCAAACAATCCCATTACACTTTTTAAGTTAGTTTAAAATGTACAGTTAAGATATTATTGACTGTAGTCACCTTGTTGTGCTATCAAATAGTAGGCCTTATTCATTCTTTCTAACTATATTTTGTACCCATTAACCATCCCTGTTTGTATATATTATTTTGTGAAATCTCTGTTTAAATATCCATTTGAAAAATTATGTTCTTTATTCAATGTTTGTATTGTAAATCTGGAAAATATGGCTTGCCTTTATGTTTTCTTTTGTGGAATTTGTTTTGTTTTTTTGTTGGCTTCTTTTGAAAAGTAGCAGTTCTTAATTTTGATAAAATCCATTTTATTATTATTTTCTCTTTATATTTAATGATTTCAATGTTCTAAATACAGGTTATAAATATCTTAGTCTGTGTTTTCTTACAAGAATTTTATCTTTTTAGCTTTTACATTTAGGTCATTAAATTTCAACTTAATTTTTCACTATGGTATTAAGTTATGTTGATGTTGTTTTGTGCTGTACAGATATCCAGTTGTTCCAGCACAATGTTTTTGAAATTTTGTTGTGTGTGTTTCCCAGCTTTGTTTTTCTTTTTAAAATTGTTTTGAGTATTCTGTATTTTATAGAATTCCCTATATATTTTAGAATCAGCTTGTTAGTGTTTGCAACAATACCTTCTATAATTTGATGGTGAATTGCGCAGTTTAGGTCTTGAATGCTCTTTAATTTTTTCAAAGGTTTTGTATGTTTTTATAAATATTTAAAAAGTTTAGTTTCCAATTTTTGCTATTTATTTATAACATACTATTGATTTTTGTACATTAACCATGCATGCTGTCATCACTTTACTAACTTCTCTTTTCAATTTTAGTAGTTGTTTTGTAGAGGCTGAAGATTTTCTGTGTAAAAATGATGTTCTGTGCAAGTAGAGACAGTTGTAATTCTTTGTGATCATTGTTGTGTTTATTTTACCTTTCTGGTTATATTGTATTGGATAGAGCTGCTCTACTTTCTTTTAGCGATGTTTTGTATTTCTTAGTATTTAGCTATTGCATATATATTGTTAATTTTTTCTAAGTATTTTGTGTTAATATAATCGTTTTGGGTTACCGTAAATATTTTAACATGTTATTTTTCCATTGTTTGCAACCATTGTTCACTCTATTTTGTTCCATTAATCTATATGTGTATTCTTTTGCCAATATTGCATGGTCTTGATTACTACAGCTTTAAAATAAATATTGAAATCTGTACTGCAGATCCTCTAACTTTTTACTTTTCAGGATTGTGTTAGTCATTCTAGGAACTTTGCCTTTCCAAATAAGCTTTAGAATAATTGTATAGATATCTACAAAATAGCTTTCTGGCATTTTAACTGGGATTGTGTTGAATCTGGAGATCAAATTGGGAAGAATTCACATAAAAATATTGAGTCTTCCAATCCATGGACATAAAGTACCTCTCATTTATTTAGATCTTCTTTTATTTACCTCATCACAGTTTTGTAGTTTTCAACATGTAAGTCTTATACATATAGTATTAGATTTATACCTCACTATTTCATTTTGTTGTGTTGTAATAAATGAGATCATTTTTTCAATTTCAAATTCCAATTGTTCACTTGGAAAACAATAGGTGGTTGTGTATTAATCCCATAATTTGTGACCTTGCTATACTCCGTAGTTATAGGAATTTTTTTTCTCAACTCTTTAAAAATTTCTATATAGACAATTGGGTCACCTATGAAGAAAATCAGTTGTATTTCTTCCTCTTCAATCTTTGTATCTTTTACTTTACTTGTGTAATTGCACTAGCTATGACTTCTAATAGGATGATAAATAGGCCTAGTGAAAGAGGACATCCTTAACTATTTCCAGTCTTAGAGGAAAAGCATTCATTTTCTCACCATTAAATATGATGGTAATTGTGGTTATTTTGTGAATGCCTTTTATTAACTTAAGAAATTTTGTGCCTATTCCTAGTTTGCTAAGATTTTATTATGAATATGTGTTGTATTTCTGTGTTAATTGTGATATCATATGATTTTTCTTAGTCTGTTCATGCGGCAGATTACACTGATTGATACTGAATGTTAAACCACACTTACATGGCTGAAGGACATCCCATTTCATCATCATGAACTCTTTTTTGTACTTTGCTTATTTGATTTGCTAATATTTTGTTGAGGTGAAAGGGGGCATGATTGTCTTGTTCCTGATCTTAGGGGAAATCTTCAGTTTTTTACCACTAAGTATGCTGTTAGCAGTGAGTTATTCATAAATGCCCTTTATCCTGTTGAGGAAGTTCTCTTCTAGTCCTAATTTTCTGAGATTTTTGTTTGTTTTTTATCTTGAAAGGTAATGGATTTTGCCAAATGTTTTCTCCGCATGAACTGAGATGATCATTTTTTTCCTTCGTTCTATTAATGTGATGTATTACATTGATTTTCTTATGTTGAACTGACATTTCATTCCTGGGAAAAATTTCAGTTGGGCATATTGGTCATCCTTTATAATATGGTGTTGTAATAGATTTGCCAGTATTTTGTTGAAGAATTTTGCATTTGTATTCATAAGACATATTATTCTGTAATTTTCTTTTCATGTGATATCTTAATCTGGCTTGGTATCAGGGCAATGTTGGCTATGTAGAATAAGGTAAATGTTCCCACCTATAACACTTGTTAGAAGAGCTTGAGAATAATTAATATTAATTATTTAAATGTTTGGTAGAATTCACCAGTTGAAGCCTTCTGGCCCTGGATGTTTTGTGTGGGGAGAACTTTTACTTTTTTTTTTTTGAGACAGAGTCTTGCTCTGTCACCCAGGCTGGAGTGCAGTGGTGCAATCTTGGCTCACTGCAAGCTCCGCCTCCCGGGTTCATGCCATTCTCCTGCCTCAGCCCCCTGAGTAGTTGGGACTACAGATGCCTGCCACAAAACCCGGCTAATTTTTCTAGTTTTTAGTAGAGACGGGGTTTCACCATATTAGCCAGGATTGTCTCAATCTCCTGACTTCGTGATCTGCCCACCTCAGCCTCCCAAAGTGCTAGGATTACAGGCATGAGCCACCATGCCCGGCGGGAGAAGTTTTATTACTGATTCAATATCTTTACTTGTTATACGACTGTTCAGACTTTCCATTTTTTTGTGTGTCAGTTTTGGTAATCCATATGTTTCCAAAAATTTTTCTTTCTTATCTAAGTTATGTAATTTCTTGACATGGTATTTTGATATGTTGTGTTTTCATTTTCATTAATCTATATGTTATTTTCTAATTTATTGTGTGATTTCTACATATTTTCTATTATCTGTTGTTATAGTTGCTTCAAAATGTGCTGTTTAATTCACACTTATTTGTGAATTTTCCAGTTTTTCTTCTGTTATTGATTTCTAGCTTTACACAATTATATCCAAAGAAAATATTTTGTATGATTTCAATCTTTTTAATGTGAAATAAGTACATCATGAAGAATGGGGTATTCATCACCTCAAGCATGGATCCATTGTGTTGCAAACAATCCAATTACACTTTTTAAGTTAATTTAAAATGTACAGTTAAGATATTATTGACTATAGTCACACTGTTGTCCTATCAAATAGTAGGTCTTATTCATTCTTTCTATTTTTTGTACCCATTAACAATCCACATTTATATATATTATTTTGTGAAATTTCTTGTTTGATTAATGCCCTCAGGGAAAAATCCAGGGTGAATACCTGTTTCAAAAATCATAAGCCTACTTTGGTTGAATACAGCATCTGTAAAGAGTTGCTTTTTATATTTTGTCAACCTGTTATAGTTGTTGATAACAGTAATGTAACTCTGATAATAGTTATCTTGTTATGACCAGAACAAAACATTACCCTGAAATTGTATTCCAATATAAAATTTTTAATGAGCATTTCATCTTGTTGACATGCCTTTCTATGTTTTGGTTGCTTCAAACTTTTAAACATTTTAAGTAATTATCTGTATAAATGTATTTATATGTCTATAATATTTATTAAAATAACATTTGTGTTATCAAAGCCCATACATATTTTTAGGTTTTTATATATTTTACAACATTGTTATTCTGTTGTTTATTTTTTAATTATTTTTTATTGTGATAAAAAACATACAAAATTGACCATGCAATTCATGTGTAAGCACGCAATAGTAATGTTAGGTATAATATTTGTATAGTTGTGCAACCAATTTCTACAATTTTTAATCTTAAAGATGAAATTGAAATTCTATACTCATTAAACAACTCTTAATTTTCCCTTCCCGTAAGCCTCTGGCAATCACTATTCTACTTTCTGTTTCTATGAATCTAAGTACTTCATATAAGTGGAATAATTTGTTTTTGTCTTTTTGTGATTGGCTTACTTTACTTAGTATAATGTCCTAAGACTTCAACCATGTTATAATATGTCAGAATTCCCTTCCTTTTAAAGATTATAATTCTATTTTACATATAGACCATATTTTGTTTATCCATTCATCCACTGATGGACACTTGGGTGGCTTCTGCTTATTGGCTATTGTGGATAACGCTGCTATGAGCATGCGTGTGCAAAAATCTTGTGAGATTGTTCTTTAACTTCTTTTGGATATATATCCAGAAGTGGAATTGCTGGTCATGTGGTAGTTCCATTTTTAATTTCTTGAGAAACAAACATACTGTTTTTCATGGCTGCTGTACCATTTTAAATTCCCAACAACAGTGCACAAAAGATCCAATTTCTCCACATCCTTGACAACACTTGTTATTTTCTGCTTTTTTTCTTTGCTAATAACCTTTTTACTGGATGTGAGGTGATATCTTGTGGCTTTGATTTGCATTTCCCTAAAGATTAGCGATACTGAGCATCTTCTCATATGCTTGTCTTGTTTTCTTTTTGCAAACCAATCCATTTTTCTATATGTGTGCTTCTTTTCCTTTACACTTATCAATGCTGGTGATTGTCCTTATAATTACCACTGTTCTTATCATAATTTGTATTGGCTTAGTTAATATGACACAATGTATTTTACTATAAAAATAACTTCTCTTTACTGGTAAGGTTGAACAAAATTATGTTTTTTCATCATTTTAGAATCATTTGGCTCTGTATATACTTGCAATTTTTCTTTTGATTAACCATTTTTTATTAATGTTGAATTTTCCATTTATATTTATCAAGTACCTATTTGCCATTTCCAAAAGTTTTAGTTTATTTATATAGAGACATTTTCAGGGTCTAAACTGTATGGATCTATTGTTTTTTAAGAGTTTGATTTCTTTAATATTTTCCTTATTTTTTTGTTTTTATTCCCAAAATAGACAAATTTTCACCAAAATATAACTTTACTCTGAAAAAGTTACCCATATATTTTTCTCTTTTTTGTTGTTTTATAACCCTTATAAAGATATGCCCAGTCGTCAAATAGACAAATTTTCTCCAAAACATGACTTCACTGTTCAGGGGTCACACATGCTTTTCTTAAAAATCATTCATACTTCTGTGTTTTTTCTTATGCTTTGCTTACATTTATTTTCCAATTTTATATAATATATAGTCATTACTTAAATTTTCAATGAGCGATGATATAGTAATTTTAATATATACATTTTGCAATGAAAACTATTGTCTCAATAGAAAAATAAACATTCACAAAAGTAACAATAAAATAGAGAAAATTACACAATAGTTTGACTCTTCAAAAGTATAAATTAAAATAAAAACATATCTATATCTCATAGATTAAAAAATTTAAAAGAATGCTACTATCATATATTGTGTTGATTGTATACCAGAAGTGTTAAATGCAGATTAACTTGGTAAATTCTTTTGTGTTAAAATATAACAACATGCATAAAGGCTTTTAAAAATATGAAAACTCTTTGGAAAATCAATTATGATTTTAGAAATTTTCTGTGAAAACATAAAAATGGATTTTTAAATAATGTATTTACAAATACATTAAATACAGATTTTATTACATAATATTTTAAGACTGGAAACAACATTGATGTCAAAAATTTGAGAAATTCAGCACTTTATGATGTATTGATACGATGAGGTATGTAGTATTGTTAATAACAATGCCTATTTTGAATCCACCTGGAAAGTACTTTTGTTATTTTCTTTACAAAGAAAATATATGTACAAAATATTTGTACAATGAAATTCCACATATGTATGTATGCATCTGGAAGTATGTATGTATAAATATGAATAATCCTTGTTTCAGAGTGGTGGCATTTTAGATGATTTTATTTCATTTTTTATATTAGTTTTATTTTCTAAATTTTATAGTAATCATACTTTAAATCCTTTTATTTTATTTATTTATTTTAATTTATTTGAGATGGAGTCCTACTGTGTCCCCCAGGCTGGAGTGCAGTGGCACGATCTCGCGTCATTGCAACCTCTGCCTCCTGAGTTCAAGTGATTCTCCTGCCTCTGCCTCCCAAGTAGCTGGGATTATAGGCATATGTCACCACACTTGGCTAATTTTTTATTTTTATTTTTAGTAGAGACAGGGTTTCACTATGTTGGTCAGGCTGGTCTTGAACTCCTGACCTCAGGTGATCCACCCACCTTGGCCTCTCAAAGTGCTGGGATTACAGGTGTGAACCACCACGCCTGGCCTGAATCCTTTTATTTTATAAGTTATTAAATAATTTAAAGAAACTGATAATTCCAATTACCTAGCCATATGTGTGTGAAAGAAAGACAGGAAGAGAGTGAGACAGAGGAGGGTTTTCTATATAAATTTGACTCCTCATCTAGTTGATTTTTTTTTCTATTTCAATATGCCTTCCTTTCCATACCTGATGTGAATATTTTCATCAGTGCCAATGACTTTTGCTGATGAGAACTTACAGGTTACTTCAGATAACTTCTTGTGTTATGAAAGGGGAATTCTCTTATTCACTGTGGCAGCCATGAAGATATGTAGTCAGCAGCCTTAAACCAAAGTCGCAATAACAAGGAAGCAAGTCATTGCTGCACATTTTCACACCCTGAACATAAAATACCATTGGAAAGTCTTAGTCATTTCTCTGCAAATGCAAATCCTTCATTTATCATTGCTCCATAGAAATGATGTTAAGAAGTTAGCACATTCGTTGTTTTATATCCCCTATTTTTTATGATCATTTTTCCTTTCACTACAGAAAAAATTGTTATATGAGCTACTGAAATGCTACTTTGTTTTCTTATCTTCCCGTTTCTCAGCTTTACTGTGTTCATACACTCTTCATTCATCTTTATTAGATCCGAAAAAGGCTGAAAAAGCCTGTCTAGTGTGAACGTTCTTGTCAATTATTTAAGGCGGGAAAGAGCTAAGATGGGAAAGCCTATAGAATTGTTCTGGTTTCTTTTTCTTATGTACAGGGTCAATAGTTGCTCCCCGACCTCACAATTTGAAACTTAGATTTTCTTGAAAACTCCATAAATCATGGCATACAAGCTTTCACCCTAATGCATGAGTTGAAGCTGGAGGGAAATGAGACTTCCTCTAATGGTTAATGAGGTATGAATGGTGGTCTGCTTGAATTAGAATGCAATGACACGTTATCAAAGTTGGCCTTACAATTTGGCTGATTTTAGCAGATCCAAATAGAACCCACTCACTGTGATTTCCTACTCTCAGATCTTTTCTCAAACTTGATAATAAATGTTGTTTTTAAAGTTTTATTCTTTTGGGTTTAGCACTCAATCTTTTTCAGGTTCAGAACTCACGTGCCTTATCCAGAGAGGGGAAGATGCCCACGCCTCAGCAGTGGAGCTTCCTAGGCAGGTGTGAGGGCATCTTGGAGCCAAGGTAAGGAGAGTTTATTGCCAGAAAAACTGAGAAGTGTCATGCAAAGAGGAAGCATGCAAGCCGAGAACCACTAAGTGAAGCACACGGATAAAGATCCAGGAGACTGTTATTAAGTGGAGAGTGAGATTAGAAGATCGAAATAGATGAGAGACTGGATAAGCAAAGTGAGATTCTCAGCCAGACAATCAAAGAATTCAAATATGAACACCACATACAATCCATTTAATTCCATATTTTTGCTGGAATCCTAGTATTCTTTTATTAAAAATTTCTCCCATTATGTTTTATTAAAATTACCTATAAAATATGTATGTAAAATGTAATGATAAAAGTTGCTAATAACCCTTTTATATTAATGTATTTTCTGTTCATACTTTTTTTTCATGTAGTTGTAAAAACATTTTGGGTTTATACTGTATATGTGATTTTGTATCTGGTCATGCAACCATTATTTAATAACCTTTTCATAAATGTTTTAACTGGCTATATAAAAGTTTATAACATGGATATGTTTTGTTTTTAACAGTTCTCATGCACTTGAGATACTTTTTATTTTTTTCTGCAATAAACAATACTACCACAAAGAGATTTGTGTATGTACTTAGTAAATATTACTAAACTATTTTCCTAAATATTGTAACACATTACAGTCTTAAAAACAGAATATTTTATTGGACCAGTGTTTTTGAATTTCAATGATCATATGAGTCACATGGGAATCTTGTTAAAATTCAGATTCTGATTCACTTAGATCTTGGATGTGGCCTGAGATTCTGAAATTATAACAAGTTGCCAGGTGATGCCAATGCCACTAGCTCATGGACCACAATTTCAGGTGCAAGATAATAGACTACGTGTTCAATACATCAACATCCAGCATATTTTCATTTTTGAATAGTGGTTATTTTGGTAGTTGAGAAGGAGTAATCACAGAATCTTAATTGCCAGATATTTATGGCTACTGAAACTAATCAGTTTTGCAAATTCTTACATTTTCTCTTTTATTATTGGTCTGTTCATTTTCTTTGCCTTTGCTTAATCAGGACCTCTGACTGAGAAAGAATCATTTTGTATGTTTTAATAAGTTTTATAATGTACTTGTCATTGGGCAATTTTATTTTATCCTCAATGTCATAAAATAATAGATGAGTAAGTCTGATGCTAAGGAATTCTATTTATAATTTCACTTTATAAATTCTGAAAATATATTTTCAAAATATATAATGTACAAAAAAAGTATCAAATATATAAAGGACTCAATAAAAATCCAATGGGAAAACAAAATAAAATAAACGAGCTATTATCTCAAAAATAAAAAAAATGGCAAAAAATATTTTAAATGCTTTCCATAATACAATTATAAAAATGCAAATCAAGATCTGAATAAAATTTAGTTTTAAAAAATAAAGTTGGCAGGGCGCAGTGGCTCATGCCTGTAATCCCAGCACTTTGGGAGGCCTAGGTGGGTGGATTACCTGAGGTCAGGAGTTCAAGACCAGCCTGGGCAAGATGGTGAAACCCCATCTCTACTAAAAATACAAAAAAAATTAGCAGGCATGACAGCAGGTACCTGTAATCCCAGCTACTCAGGAGGCTGAGGAAGGAGAATCACTTGAGCCCTGCAGGCAGAGGTTGTGGTGAGCTGAGATCACGCCACTGCACTCCAGCCTGGGCCACAGGGCGAGACTCTGTCTCAAAAAAAAAGAATAAAGTTTCAAAATAAAACCTGAGAGTGCCAGTTATTAGAAGCATCATGGATTAGCAGGATCCCTTTATACATTATTGATGGGAGTTTAAATTAGTAAAATTGCTTTGGAAACCAATCTAGCAGTCACTCATAATGCTGAAATTTCATGTATCATACACTACAGCAATTTCATTTTGCATATAAATCCATGAAAATCTCATATAAATAACAAGTGACATTTAAAAGAATGCTAATAATAGCAAAAATTCTGTAAACCACACATACTATAATATATTCATAGAAAAGAGAAAGGATACCAAAATAGTATTATGGAATATTCTTACAATGGAATATGCAAAGATACAAAAAAGAATTACAGCTATATAAAATAACATGGGTAAAACATAGTAATATATTGGCCAGGTATGGTGGTTCATACCTGTAATCCCAGTGCTTTCAGAGGCCAAGGTGGGAGGAAATGCTTGGGGCCAGGAGTTTGAGACCAGCTTGGGCAACATAGCGAGACCCTCTCTCTACAAAAATTTAAAAACTTAGGCATGGTGGAAAATGCCTGTAGTCCCAGCTACTCAGGAAGTTTACGTTGGAAGGTCGCTTAAACTCAGGAGTTCGAGGCTGCAGTGAGCTATGATCATGCTACTGCACTCCAGCCTGAGCAAAAGAGTGAGACCCTGACTCAAAAAAGTTTTTTAAAGTAATAAAATATCTTGCCTAAGGAGAAGTCCTAAAAAATTACATCTCTTATATACAATTTTCAGATGAGAAAATCCAAAGAATTTATTGTTTTGACATATGTGTTTACATGAAGAACAAAAATTTTAAAAAGAAAACATACACCACTGAGTATAGTTATTAATTCTGAGCAAGGAGATAAAAGATGGGGTAGCAAAATAACAGTACATAGAAATAATTTTTTGGTGCTGTTCTTGTTCATTAACTGGGGGATCTAGTGTGTATTTTATTTTTGAATGTCAGGTCAAAATCTGGTTTTTTATTAGAGAACCTGGATTAACAGGTGTATTAGGGTTCTCTGGAGGGACAGAATATATATCCTAATAAATGTATTTACAATTAATAGGATATATATATGATAACATACATATATATGTGTGTGTATGTTTATACACATGTATTACATATATATATATAATATATCTTGGAAACAGAGAAGCTGATACCATGGCCCCATATAAATCTGAAAACCTCAAAACCAAGGAGCTGATGGTGCAGCCTTCAGTCTGAAGCTGAAGGCCCAAGAGTCCCTGGGAGGACACTGATGCAAGTCCCAGAGTTCAAAGGCTGAAGAACTTTGAGTTTGACATTCAAGGGCAGGAGTAGTAAAAGCAAAGTGTCTGGCATGACATAAGAAAAGAGAGAGTGCGAGAAGACTCAGCAAGCAAGCTGCCCATGTTCTGGGGTCTGGAGAGCGGTGGACCACTTCCCAATGCTCCAGTAGGCAATGCCCTGGTGGAGACTCTGTGTGGGGGCTCCAATCTCACATTTCACTTCACACTGCCTTAGTAGAATTTCTCAGCAATGGCTTTGCCCCTGTGGCTGGTTTCTGACTGGGCACAAAAGCTTTCTCATATATCATCTGAAATCTAGGAGAAATTTTTCAAGTCTCCTTCACATTTGCATTCTTTGCACCTGCAGGCTTCACACCGTATGGAAGCCACCAATGATTACAGCTTACACCCTCTGGAGCAGTGACCTGAACTGTATCTGAGGCTCTGTGAGCTGAGACTGGAGCCTGAGTGGACTGGATTCAAGAAACAGCCTCCCAGGGTGACACAGAGCACTGGTACCCTGGGCCTGGCCCACAAAACCATTCTTTCCTCCTAAGTCTCTGGGCCTGTGATGACAGGGACAACCTGGGAGATTTCTGAAATGTCTTTAAATCTTGTTCCCATTGTCTTGGATATTAGCTTTTGGCTTCCATTTAGTCATGCTAATCTTTCAGCAATTCACTTGTATTCGTCTTCTGAAAATTATTTTTCCTTCTCTGCCACATGGCTAGGCTATGAATTTTCCAAATTTTATGCTCTGCTTCCCTTTTAATTATAATTTTCTATTTAACATCATTTCTTTGCTCTCATATAAGACCATATGCTGTTTGAAGAACCCGGCCCACCTCTCGAACTCTTTGTGCTTAGAAATTTCTTCCACTAGATACCCTAGGTCACCACTTCAGTTCAAAACTCCATAGATCCCAAGGACATAAACACAATACAGCCACCAAGTTCTTTGCTAGGGCATAACATGGGTGACCTTTACTCTAGTCCCCAGTAATGTTCTCATTTCCATCTGACATCTCATCAGCCTGGACTTCACTGTCCATATCTCTATCAGCATCTTGGTCACCATCATTTAACCAGTCTCTAAGAAGTGCCAAGCTTTCCCTCATCTGTCTATCTTCTTCTGAGCCCTCCAAACTCTTCCACCCTCTGCCTGTTATCTAGTTCCAAAGCTTATTCCACATTTTCCGATACCCTTGTAGCAATGCCCAACTTCTCGGTACCTATTTTCTTGTTAGCCTATTTGCATCACTATAAAGGAGTACCTGAGGCTGAGTAATTTATAAAGAAAAATAAGTTTAATTGGCTCATGATTCTGCAGGATGTGCAAGCATAGTTCTTACATCCCTTGGCTTCTGGTGAAGCCTTAGAAAGCTTTTACTCATGGCAGAAGGCAAAGCAGGAGCAACACACCACGTGGCAAGAACAGGGCAAGGCAGTAGGGAGGTGCAATTCTCTTTTCAACAACCAGATCTTATGTGAACTCAGAGAACTTGCTTGTTACCAAGGGCATGGTGCTAAGCTATCCATGAGGACTCTGTCCCCAGTATACAATCACCCCCCGCCAGACCCCACTTCTAACACTGGAAATTACATTTCAAAATGAGATTTGGAGGGTGCAGACATCCAAACCATGTCACCAAGTGTTTAAAAAATGTACTGGGCTGGAGAAGTGATAAGGGAGAAAAAAATGAGATCTCCAATAAAATGTAAAACACATAAGCTAATATGTTAGCTTAAGAAAGACAGCCAAAACATTAAGAAATTAACAGCCAACGGATGAATTTCACTTCAGAAGAAATTAAAGTAGAATAAAAACCTGAAAAATACTTCGAAATAAATTTGCTTTGTGCTTAAAATTTTCAGAAAGATAAATGAGAACAAACTCATTCACTGCATTACTTTAAATTATGTTGTGCTGTATTAATTCTGTGAATTATAATTTATTTCATTTTCTTTGATTTTTTACAAAGTGAATTTTTAAACAATTTCTACATGCATTTGAAAAGACATTTATTCCATTTTTACAGAACATACTAGTTATGAGTGTGTGTGTTCACACATATTGCATATATATCAAAACTACTTATTTATTCTGTCATTTCAGACCTCTATTGTTTCAGTTATTCTAATTTATCTCTCAAACTCTGAAAGTGGAGAATAGAAGTATAAAATAATCAATAAACATCCATTAAAGACCTTTATAAAGGACTGCAACATTTTCAATACAAAATGACTCAAATGCTTTTCTATTTTTTATTTTTTTCTTTATTTTTTCTATTAAAAAAACAAAACAGGATAACAGAATGCATGTGCAGAACGTGCAGGTTTGTTACATAGTTATATGTGTGCCATGGTGGTTGGCTGCAACTATTGACTCATCCTCTAAGTTCCCTCTCCTCAGCCCCCACCCCCCAACAGGCCCTGCTGTGTGTTGTTCTCCTCTCTGTGTCCATGTGATCTCAATGTTCAACTCCCACTTATGAGAGAGAACATGTGATGTTCGATTTTCTATTCCTGTGTTAGTTTGCTGAGTATGATGGCTTCCAGCTTCAGCCCTGTCCATGCAAAGAACATGATTTCTTTCTTTTTTATTGCTGCATAGTATTCCCTGGTGTATATGTAATACATTTTTTTATCCAGTTTGTCATTGATGGGCATTTGCATTGGTTGCATATCTTTGCTATTGTAAATAGTGCTGCAATAAACATATGTGTGCATGTATCTTTATAGTAGAATGATTTATATTCTTTTGGCTATATACCCAGTAATGGGATTGCTGGGTCAAATGGTATTTCTGGTTCTAGATCCTTGAGGAATTGCCATACTCTCTCACACAATGGTTGAACTAATTTACATTCCCACCAACAGTGAAAAAGCATTCCTATTTCTCCACAGCCTCATCAGCATATAAGGTTTCCTGCCTTTTTAATAATCACCATTCTAACTTGTGTGAGATGGTACCTCATTGTGGTTTTCATTTGCATTTCTCTGATGATCAGTGATATTGAGCCTTTTTTTATATATGTTTGTTGGCGACGTAAATGTCTTCTTTTGAGAAGTGACTTTTCATATCCTTTGCTCACTTTTTGATGGGGTTGTTTGTTTTTTTCTTGCAAATATGTTTAAGTTCCTTGTAAATTCTGAATATTAGACCTTTGTCAGCTGGACAGATTGCAAACATTTTCCCCATTCTGTAGGTTGCCTGTTCATGCTGATGATAGTTTCATTGCTATGCAGAAGCTCTTTAGTTTAATTAGATCCCATTTGTCAATTTTGGGTTTTGTTGCAATTGCTTTTGGCATTTTCATCATGAAGTTTTTACCCATGCCTATGTCCTGAATGATATTGCCTAGGTTTTCTTCTAGGGTTTTTATGGTTTGAGGTTTTACATTTAAGTCTTTAATCAATTTTGAGTTAATTTTTGTATAAGCTGTAAGGAAGGGGTCCAGTTTGTTTTCTGCATATGGCTGGCTGGTTTTTCCAGCAACATTTACTGAATAGAGATCCTTTCCCCGTCACTTGCTTTTGTCACGTTTGTCGAAGATCAGATGATTGTAGATGTGTGGTGCTATTTCCAAGGTCTCTGTTCTGTTCCATTGGTCTATATGTCTGATTTGGTACCATTACCATGCTGTTTTGGTTACTGTAGCATTATAGAATAGTTTGAAGTCAGGTAGCATGATTCCTCCAGCTTTGTTCTTTTTGCTTAGGATTGTCTTGGCTATATGAGGTCTTCTTTCATTCCATATGAGATTTAAAATAGTTTTTTCTAATTCTGTGGAGAATGTCAATGGTAGTTTGATGGGAATAGCATTGAATCTATAGATTACTTTGGGCAGTATGGCCCATTTCACTATATGGATTCTTCCTATCCATGAGGATGGAATTATTTTCCATTTGTTTCTGTTCTCTCTTATTTCCTTGAGCAGTGGTTTGTAGTTCTCTTGAAGAGATCCTTCACATCCCTTGTTAGCTGGATTCCTAGGTATTTTACTCTCTTTGTAGCAATCGTGAATGGGAGTTCATTTATAATTTGACTCTCTGCTTGCCTATTGTTAGTGTAAAGGAGTGACTGTGATTTTTGCACATTGATTTTGTATCCTGAGACTTTGCTGAAGTTGCTTATCAGTTCGAGAAATTTTTGGGCTGAGATGATGGGCTTTTCTAAATATAAAATCATGTCATCTGCAAACAGAGACAACTTGACTTCTCTTAATATGTGAATACACTTTATTTCTTTCTCTTGCCTGATTGCCCTGGGCAGAACTTCCAATAATATGTTGAATAGAAGCCTTGAGAGAGGGCGTCCTTGTCTTGTACCCGTTTTCAAAGGGAATGCTTCCAGCTTTTGCCCATTCAATATGATATTGGCTTTGGATTTGTCATAAATAGCTCTTATTATCTTGAGATATGTTCCATCAATACCTAGTTTATTGAGAGTTTTTAACATAAAAAGATGTTGCATTTTTTCCAAGGCCTTTTCTGCATCTATGAGGTAATCCTGTGGTTTTTGTCTTTGGTTCTGTTATGTGATTTGGTTCTGTTTATGTCTTTGTTTCTGTTTGAGTTGATTTGCACATGTTGAACCAGCCTTGCATCCCAAGGATGAAGCCAAGTGGACCTTGGTGGATAAGTTTTTTGATGTGCTCCTGGATTTGGTTTGCTAGTATTTTCTTGAGGATTTTCACTTCGATGTTCATCAGGGATATTGACCTGAAATTTTCTTTTTTTGTTGTGTCTGTTACCGGTTTTGGTAGCAAGATGATGCTGGCTTCATAAAATGAGATAGGGAAAAGTCCCTCCTTTTCATTTTTTTAAAATAGTTTCAGAAAGAATGGTACCAGCTCGTCTTTGTATTTCTGGTAGAAATCAACTATGAATCCATCTCCAGAGCTTTTTTTTGGTTGGTAGGCTATTAATCACTACCTCAATTTTAGACCTTGTTACTATTGGTCTATTTAGTGATTCGACTTCTTCCTGGTTTAGTCTTGGGAGGGTATATGTGTCCAGGAATTTATATATATATATTTTTAGATTTTCTAGTTTATTTGTGTAGAGGTGTTTATAATATTCTCTCATGGTAATTTGTATTTCTGTGGGGTCAGTGGAGATATCCCCTTTCTTGTTTTCTATTATGACTATTTGATTCTTCACTCTTGTCTTCCTTATTAGTCTAGCTAGCGGTCTATCTATTTTGTTAATTTTTTCAAAAAACGCGTACCTGAGTTTGTTGATTTTTTGGAGAGGTTTTTGTATCTCTATCTCCTTCAATTCTTCTCTGATCTTAGTTATTTCTTGTCTTCTTACCTCTCTAGCTCTTTTAATCGTAATGTTAGAGTGTCAATTTGAGATCTTTCTAGCTTTCTCATGTGGGCATTTTACTGCTATAAATTTCCCTCTTAACACTGCTTTAGCTGTGTCCCAGAGATTTTTGGTAGGTTGTCTCTTTGTTCTCATTGGTTTAAAAAAACTTCTTGATTTCTGCTTTAATTTCATTATTTACCAAGGAGTCATTCAGGAGCAGGTTGTTCAATTTCCATGAAATTGTGTGGTTTTGAGTGAGTTTATAAATCCTGAGTTCTAATTTGATTGGACTGCCTTCTGAGAGACTGTTTGGTATGATTTCAGTTCTTTTGAATTTGCTGAGGATTGCTTTACTTCCAGTTACATGGTTGATTTTAGAATAAGTGCCATGTGGCAGTGAGAAGAATGTATATTCTGTTGATTTGGGGTGGAGAGTTCTGTAGATGTCTACTAGATCTGCTTGATCAAGAGCTGGGTTAAAGTCCTGAAACTCTTTGTTAATTTTCTGTCCCTTTGATCTGTCTAATACTGACAGCGGAGTGTTAAAGTCTGCTACTATTTTGTGTGGGAGTCTAAGTCTATTTGTAGGTCTCTAAGAACTTGTTGTGTGAATCTAGGTGCTCCTGTATTGGGTGCATGCATATTTGGAATAGTTAGCTCTTCTTGCTGAATTGTTCTTTTTACCATTATGTAATGACCTTCTCTTTGTCTTTATTTGAGTTTTGTTGGCTTAAATCCTGTTTTTTCAGAGACTATGATTGCAACCTTGCTTTTTTTTTCTTTGTTTCCATTTATTTGGTAAACTTTCCTCCATCCCTTTATTTTGAGCCTGTGTGTGTCTTTGCATGTAAGTTGGGTCTCCTGTAAACAGCACACTTACAGGTCTTGATTCCTTATCCAATTTGCTGGTCTGTGTCTTTTAATGTGGCATTTAGTTCATTTACATTTAAGGTTAGTATTGTTATGTGTGAATTTGATCCTGTCATCATGCTGCTATTTGGTTATTTTGCACACTAGTTGATGTGATTTCTTCATAGTGTCATTTGTCTTTATCTTTTGGTGTGTTTTGTAGTGGCAGGTACCAGTTTTTCCTTTCTATATTTAGTGCTCTTTCAGGAGCTCTTGCAGGGCAGGCCTGGTGGTAATGAAATTCCTCATCCTTTGCTTATCTGGAAAGAATTTGGTTTCTCCTTCACTTATGAAACTTAGTTTGGCTGTATATGAAATTCTGAGTTGAAAATTCTTTTATTTAGTAATGTTGAATATTTGCCCCCAATCTCTTCTGGCATGTAGAGTTTCTGCTGAGAGGTCCACTGTTAGTCTGATGGGCTTCCCTTTGTAGGTGACCTGGTCTTTCTCTCTGGCTGCTCTTTACAGTGTTTCTTTTATTTTGACCTTGGAGAATCTGATGATTATGTGTCTTGGGGTTGGTCATCTCATGGAGTATCTTAATGTTCTCTGTATTTCCTGAATTTGCATGTTGGCCTGTCTTGCTAGGTTGGGGAAGTTCCCCTGAATAATATCCTTAAGTGTGCTTTCCAGCTTGTTTCCATTCTCCCCATCTCCTTCTGGTACTCCAATTAATTGTAGGTTCTTTCTTTTTATGCAGTCTCATATTTCCTGGAGGTTTTGTTGATTCCTTTTCATTCTTTTTTCTCTATTCTTGCCTGCAAGTCTTATTTCAGTAAGGTGGTCTTCAAACTCTAGCATCGTTTTTCCTGCTTAGTTGATTTGGCTGTTGATACTGTGTATGCTTCATGAAGTTCTCATGCTGTGGTTTTCAGCTCCATCAGGTCGTTTATGTTCCTTTCTTAACTGATTATTCCAGTTAGCAATTCCTCTACCCTTTTATCAAGGTTCTTAGCTTCTTTGCATTGGGTTAGAACATGCTCCTTTAGCTCATTGTAGTTTTTTATTACCCATCTTCTGGAGCCTACTTCTGTCAATTTGTCCATTTGATCCCCCATCCAGTTCTGTGCCCTTGATGGAGAGATGTTGCGATCATTTGGAGGAGAAGAGGCACTCTGGCCTTTTGGGTTTCAGCAGTTTTTCATTGATTCTTCCTTGTCTTCGTGAGTTTGTCTAGTTTTGGTCTTTGAGGCTGCTGACCCTTGGATAGGGTTCTTGTGGGTGCTCTTTTGTTGTTGTTTTTGTTGATGCTGTTGTTGTCACTTTCTGCTTGTTTGTTCTTCTTTCAACAGTTAGGTCCCTCTTCTGTATGGCTGCTGCAGTTTTATGGGGGTTCACTTCAAGTCCTATTCCTTCCTGTGCCAAGAGATATCACTCAAGGAGGCTGGAGAGCAGCAAAGCTGGGTACCTGCTCCTTCTTCTGGGACCTCTGATATCGAGGGGCACCAGCCCGATAGTAGTAGGATCACTCCTGTATAGGGTATCTGACAACCCCTGTTGGAGCATCTCACCCAATTGGGTGGCATGGGAAGCGTGACCTGTTCAATGAAGTACTTTGTCCCTTCGTGGACAGGGTGTGTTTCACTAGGGGGAACCCACTTGTCTGGGCTGCCGAGATTTCTCAGAACTACCAGGAGGAGAGGCTAGGTTTGCTGGTCCACTGACACTGCAGCCACATCTCCCCCTAGGGGCTCAGGCCCAGGGAGATCTGAATTTTGTCCCTGAGCCTCTGGCTGTTATTATTGGAGATCCTACGGGGAAGCCCCATGCACTGAGGAAGGATAGATCAGGGTTGGGCCTGAAAAGGACTCTGGCTGCAGACTGCCACAGCTGGTATGTTGGGCTGTGGGAACAAGTCTTGGGACCCAGCCATCCAGCCTCCCTGGCTCCAGCAGAGGAAAACTGCAGCCTGGAGCTATAGAAATGGGTGCCGCCCTTCCCCAGTTCAGGGACCTTAGCGTGTTTGGCAGTTCCAAGTCCCAGGGCTAGCTGCTGCCCCTCTCCCAGGGTCAAATAGCTTAGAAGCAGGCAGCTGCAGCTGGTGCTGGTGGCCCCTCCCCCTGGGAGTTCAGTAGCCTTAAGCAAATTCCAGCTGAGAGGCTGTAAGAATCTGCTTGTTCCAGGTTTGAGACGCTATGCCCTGGTGGCCTGGGTTCTCTAGTGGGATCTCCCAATCCATGGGTTGCACAGCTCTGTGGAAAAAGCACATTATCCCCGGCTGAGTAGTGTGCTCACTCACTGCCTTCTTGCCTGGGGGTGGCGGGGAAGGTTCCCCTTCCCTGTGTGGCTTGCAGGTGGGCTAGAGCACCACACTGCTCTTCCTTCTCTCCATGGGTTATGTCAGCCTTTCAGCCAGTTTGATGAGAGAACCTGGATACCTTGGTTGCCAATGAAGGATTCACACGGTTATTATGCTTTTTTTCCATGGGAGCCTCAGATCACGGCTGCTTTTAGTCGGCCATCCTGGGTTCACCCTATGGCTCAAATGCTTTTTTTAACTTGATCTTTATATCATAACTTTTCCTTACTTTTTGTTTGCAAATACATGCTCTGTCTTTGTTTATTGCATTCTTTTATAACACTCATGAGTTATTTTTCTCAGATATGCTTGGTATATTTTAGCAGGATCTGAGTGTTGTTTTCTTTCACAAGTTTTACTTTTTATTATGAAGAAAATATGTTTGATCTTATTTTTATCATTTTTGTTTGTTTGTTTTGTTATGTTTAGGTACATTTTTTCTCCGTTTAGGTACATTTTTTCCCCTATATTTTGTGATGTCACTTGAGTTTCCTTATTTTTTTTTTTTGTATGTATGTTTTTCTTCTAAGTATTTAAAGTTTGTATTCCCTCTTTTCTTTGTTTACAGCTATATACTTCACATACACATACACAACTATAAACTGAATGCTTGATCCCTGACCAAATTCACATATTGAAATCCTAACCTTGAATATGATACTATTAGGAGTTAGGGCCTCTGGAAAGTAATTAGGTCACAAGGGCAGAGTCCTTATAAGTGGGGTTAATGCTGTTATAAAAGAGTCTCCAATAAGCTCCCCTACCCCTTTCACCATGTGAGAAATCAGCAAGAAGATAAAATTCTATGAAATATAATAGAAAGTAGACAGTGACCAGATACCAAGTTTGCCATCACATTGATCTTGAACTTCTCAGTCTCCAGAACTGTGTGAAATAAATGTTTGTTCTTATCAGCCATTCAGTCTATGGTAGTTTAACAGCCTGAACAAACACAGACAGATAGACACAAGCACGTACACATGTGCACGCACATGCACACACACACACACAGACCCTAACTTCCGTTTCTTTATTTATTAACTTTAGACAGTGTAAGTTTATTCCCAATTAAAAACATGAAATCTTTATTCTTAATCTTTCAATATCCTCCCTTCCTAAATGCTCATCTTGTCTTGTTATGGTCTACAGTCATACATTTATTTCTGCTCGTTTTTCATTACAATCGTTTGAAATAAACTGTTTGCTTCCTAATTTACTACATTTAGATTATATTATATTGAATTATTATAATGAAAGAAGAGAACTGTGTACTCACACTTTCTTTAAATCTCTTACCCTTTTAAAATTATATTTATATTTTATATTTTATCAAGGATTATTAATTTAATATCCTTGATTTTTCTATCCTTACTTTGAAATTTCAATTGATACGGTTCTCACTAATACTTTGTTGTTCTTTTTGATTGTTTTTAATGATAACAATTTTTAAAATACTTGGTTTCAAAATTTGTCTTTCTTGGCTTTTTTTTGGTAAATCTATTGAGATAGTCATATATTTTTTGCTTCTTTAATGTTTTATATGTTGAATTATATTGATTGATTACTGCATGTTTAACCAAAGCCTTTATTATTGGCCTGGGAAAAACAATTTGGTTAGTGTGTATTACAAGTTTTATATGTTGAGGCTACAATTAGCTGAACTTTATAACACGTTTTTGATTTATGTCAATGAAGAATTTTTCTGTGGTCCATTCCCCACTCAGTTTTGGGATCTGGGAACTGCTTAACTCATATGTTGGAAAATGTAGTAGACAGAATGATGGCCTTCTCAAAGGTACTCAAAGATGTCCTAATCACTAGGGTCCATGAATACGTTACCTCTCATGGCAAAAAAATCACTTTGCAGATGTGATTAATTAAAAATCTTGAGATACAAAGATTATCCCAGATTACTGGGGGAGGGAGGCAATGTAATAATATGTTTCCTTTAAGAGAGAGGCAGGAGGGTTAGAATTGGAGCTGTTATAAAAGACTCTTGAAGGCAGCAGAAGAGAAAGGATGCTTCATCTGTAGCAGAAAAACAATTTAAATGACAATGGATTTCTCCTTTGAAACCTCAGATACCAGAGGAGGTGGCACAACACTTTCTAAGAGCTGAAAGAAAAGAACATCAAGCCAGAATTCTATGTTCAGAAAGAGAAAATCAACACATTCTCAGATGAAAGACAGCTAAGATAATTCGTTGCCAGCTAACCTACCCCAAAAGAAAGCTAAGGGAAGTTCACTAAATACAAAGGAAATGATGAAAAAAGGCACTTTAGAACAACAGTAAGAAAAAAAAGTAGATGGTAAACAAAAATTTGGGCATGTGTTATAGACTTTTCTTCTCTTGGGATATATACATATCCCATATATATATATCTCCATCCCATATATATATATATATCCCATATATATCCCATATATTATATATATATATACATATACACACCATACACACACACACACACAGACACACATATATAATTTCAATTGGCTTTTGGGGAACAGGCGGTGTTCTGTTACATGAATAAATTCTTTAGTGGTGATTTTTGAGATTTTGGTGCACCTGTCACCCTAGCAGTGTACACTGTACTCAATGTGTCGTCTTTTATCCCTCACCCCATCTCCCATCCTTTACCCCGAGTTCCCAGAGTCCATTGTATCATTCTTATGCCTTTGTGTCCTCATAGCTTAGCTCCCACTGAGTGAAACCATATGATGTTTGGTTTACCATTCTTGAGTTACTTCACTTAGAATAATGCTCTTCAGTTCCATCCACATTGCTCCAAGTGCCATTATTTTGTTCTTTATAGGGCTGAGTAGTATTCCATGATATATATACATACCACATTTTCTTTATCCACCTGTTAATTGATGGGCATTTGGGCTGGTTCCATATTTTTGCAATTGCGAATTGTGCTGCTATAAACATGCATGTACAAGTATCTTTTTTGTATAATAACTTCTTTTTTTTTTTTTTCTTTTATTGTAATTATTATTATTATTATTATTATTATACTTTAGGTTTTATGGTACATGTGCCCAATGTGCAGTAAGTTACATATGTATACATGTGCCATGCTGGTGCACTGCACCCACCAACTCGTCATCTAGCATTAGGTATATCTCCCAATGTTATCCCTCCCCCCTCCCCCCAACCCACAACAGTCCCTGAAGTGTGATGTTCCCCTTCCTGTGTCCATGTGTTCTCATCGTTCAATTCCCACCTATGAGTGAGAATATGCGGTGTTTGGTTTTTTGTTCTTGCGATAGTAACTTCTTTTCAACTCTGGATGGATGCAAAGTAGTGAGATTGCTGAATCAAATGATAGATCCACTTTTAGTTCTTTAAGGATCTCCACATTGTTTTCCATAGTGGTTGCACTAGTTTACATTCCCACCAACAGAATAAAAGCATTCCCTTTTCACCACATCCATGCCAACATCTTTTATTTTTGATTTTTTGATTATGGCAATTCTTGGAGGAATAAGGTGGTATTGCATTGTGGTTTTGATTTTCATTTCCCTGATTATTAGTGATGTTGAGCATTTTTTCACTTTTGTCGGCCATTTGAATATCTTCTTTTGAGAATTGTCTATTCATGTCATTAGCCCACTTTTTAATGGAATAGTTTGTTTCTTTCTTGCTGATGTGTTTGAGCGCCTTGTAGATTCTGGATATTGGTCCTTTGTTGGATGTATAGATTATGATTTTCTCCCACTCTGTGGGTTGTCTGTTTACACGGCTGGTTATTTCTTTTGCTATGCAGAAACTTTTTAGTTTAATTAAGTCCCATGTATTTATATTTGTTTATGTTGGTTTTGGTTTTGGATGCTTGGTCAGGAAGTCTTTGGGTAAGCCAATGTCTAGAAGGGTTTTTCCAATGTCATTGCCTAGAATTTTTATGGTTTCATGTCTTAAATTTAAGTCTTTGATCAACCTTGAGTTGATTTTTGTATAAGGTGAAAGATAAGGATCCAGCTTCATTCTTTACATGTGACTTGGCAATTTTCCCAGCACCATTTGTTGAATAAAGACACTTTATGTCTTTGTTTGCTTTGTTGAAGATGAGTTGGCTAAAGTATTTGGCTTTATTTCTGAGTTTTCTATCCTGCTCCATTGGTTTATATGCCTATTTTTATACCAGTACCATGCCGTTTTGGTGATTATGACCTTATGGTATAGTTTGAAGTCGGGTAGTGTGATGCCTCCAGATTTGTTCTTTTTGCTTAATCTTGCTTTGGCTATGTGGGCTCTTTTTTGGTTCCATATGAATATTAGGATTGTTTTTTCTAGTTCTGTGAAGAATGATGATGGCATTCTGATGGGAATTTCATTGAATTTGTAGATTGATTTTGGCAGTATGGTATTTTCACTATATTGATTCTACCCATACATGAATATGGGGTTGTGTTTCCGTTTGTTTCTGTTGTCTATAATTTCTTTCAGCAGTGTTTTGTAGTTTGCCTTGTAGAGGTCTTTCACCACCTCGGTTAAGTAGATTCCTGAGTATTTTAATTTTTTTGCAGCTATTGTGAAAGGGGTTTAGTTCTTCATTTGATTCTCAGCTTGGTTGCTGGTGGTGTATAGCCGGGCTACTGATTTGTGTACATTAATTTTGCATCCTGAAACTACTGAATTTATTTACCATTTCTAGGAGCTGTTTGGATAAGTCTTTAGGGTTTTCTAGGTATATGATCATGTACTCAGTAACATGACAGCAAACAGTGACAGTTTGACTTCCTTTTTATGATTTTGATGCCCTTTCTTTATTATAATGTAATGATGGATTATCTTTTTAATATGCTGCTAGATTTGTTTGGCTAGTATTTTGTGGAGGATTTTTGCATCTATGTTCATCAGGTATATTGGTCTGTAGTTTTCTTCATTATGTCCTTTCCAGTTTTGGTATTAGGGTGATACTGGCTTGAGATAATGATTTAGGGGGGTTTCCCTCTTTCTCTATCTTTTGGAATAGTGTCACTAGGCATTAATGAAATTACATTTAAGACCACAATGAGCTATCACCATACACCTCAGAATGGCCAAACTAAAAACTAGTGACATCAAGTGCTGGTAAACAAGCTGGATAACTCATGCATTGCTGGTAGGAATATAAAACAGCTTAGTCACTCTGCAGAAGAGTTTAGCAGCTTCTTACAAAAAAATAAGCATACATTTATTATATGACCCAGCAGTTTTACTCCTGGTCACTTATTTTGGGAAATGGAAAACTTGTCTTTATACAAAAACTTGTACATCAATTTTTACAGCAGCCTTACTCATAAAAGTCAAAAATTGGAAACAACCCAGCTGTCCTTCAATGGGTGAATGTTTAAGTAAACTGTGGTATATCCATACTACAAAGTATAATGACAAAATTATAGAAATGAAGAATAGATTAGTGGCTTCTAGGTTTTAAGGCAGGGGTGGAGCTAGAAGGGAAGTAAATATAGATTTAAAAGGGCAAGATAAGGGATACTTTTAGTGATGGAAATGTTTTATATCTTGACTTTATAATGCCAATATCTTGGTTCTGATATTGTATTATAGTTTTGGAAGATTTTGCCTTGGGGGGGAATGTTAAAGGGTACATACATGGATTCCTCTGTATTTTTCTTACAACTGCATGTGAATCTTCAATGATTTCAAAATAAAAAGTTTAATAGGTATAACATAATAGAGGATATTATGAACATTTGTGCAATAAATTTGAATATTTAGATGAAATTTTCATACAAAAGTGCAACTCACTTAAATTTCTTCAAAATTACATACAAAATGTGAAGTTTCATATATCTTTTAAAGATAAAGAATTTTGGCTGAGCGCAGTGGCTCACACCTGTAATCCCAGCACTTTGGGAAGCAGAGGTGGGTAGACCACTAGGTCAGGAGATGGAGACCATCCTGGCTAACACGGTGAAACCCCGTCTCTACTAAAAATGCAAAAAATTAGATGGGTGTGGTGGCATGCACCTGTGGTCCCAGCTATTTGGGAGGCTGAGAAGGGGAATCACTTGAACCCGGGAGTCAGAGGTTGTGGCGAGCTGAGATCGCGCCACTACACTCCAGGCTGTGTGACAGAGTGAGACTCCATAAAAAAAAAAAAAAAAGAAAAAGAAAGAAATAGATTTTTAATTAAAATGGTTTCTGTAAATTAATCCTCCAGCTCAGTTGGTTTCATGAATGAATTCTCCTAAACATTTAAGGAAAAAATAGTGACCAATCTTATATAAACTCCAGAGGTAGGAACAGAGGGATTATTTCCTCTGTGAGTTTCCTAGGGCTGCTGTAACAAAAGATGACAAATCGATGGCTTAAAACAATTCAAATCTCTTCTTTCACAGTTGTGGAGGCCGTAAGTCCAAAACTAAGGTGCCAGCAGGGCCATGCTCCCTTTGAAGTCTGTAAAAGAGAATCCTACCTTGCTTTGTTCAACCTTAGACTATAGGATTTCCTTGATCTGTCACAGGTAACTAAAATCTCTGCCTTTGTCTTCACGTGGGTCCGTATGTGGACTTCTTACCTTTTTCTGTGTCTCCATTCTCCCTCTGCCTTTCTCTTGTAAGGAAAGCTATCATTGGATTTAGAGCCCACACTAAATCCAGAATGACTTCATTTTATGATCCTTAACTTAATTGCATTGTCAAAACATCCTCAACTAAGGTCATTCATATTCACAGTTCTGAAGGGGTAGGCCACAGACATATATTTTGGGGGTCACCATTGAACCTACTATACTTTTCAACATATTTTATGAGTCCAAAAGTATTTTATTACCAATATACGACAAGGGCATTGTAAGAAAGTTATAATCCAATATCTCATAAATTTGAATAAAAATTTCCTAAAGAAAATATTATCAAATCCAGGATAATTTTAAAAGAGATATCACATTGAATTGTGTTTCTTCCAGAAATGAAACATTAGCTCAATTCCTTAAAAATTAATCATAATATTTGCTATAGTAACAAGACAAAATAGAAAACATATGATCATCACAATATCTATTCATTATAAAAACTCTTGGTAAGCTAGGATTAGAAGAGAAATTCATTGATTCGATAAAGAGCAATTTAAGTAAAACATGTTGAGAACCTTTCCTCTACTTTAACATCCTCTGCTAACAGCACAGTACCATTCCTTCCTAGTGTCATAAAACAGAAAACAAATGGTAGAGGCCATCAAAGGGAAGAAATAAGGCTGTCATTATTTGCTGATGACATAAAAGGAATGAACGACATTCAAAAGAATCTTTACTTAGGACTTAGGACTTACTAAGGGAATTCACAAGATAGCTGGATAAAAGCTCAACATGAGAAATCAATTTTACTTCAATGTAACAATCAACAAATAGAAAATAAGTTTAAGAAATGGTCCCACTTTAAAATAGCATTATCAATACAATACTTGAGAAAAAAATCTAACAAAAAATTTATTATTTTTCTAAAGGTTATATTTGCAGTACAAATTTCTGACAAAAGACTATTATCCAAAATACATGAGGAACACCAGCAAATCAATTTTTTAAAAAATAGTCTACCAGATGGAGAAAAAAGGCAAGAGATTTACAGGCACTTCACAAAAGAGGTTATCAACATAGCTGATAAACATATAGAAAGATACACAACCTCATTAGTTATCACAGAAATACAAATTAAGACCACAGTGACAAAATGTCTAAAATAAAATGACTAACACTAAATATTGGTAAGAACGTGTAGCATCAGCAGTTGTCAATCACTTCAGAAATTGCTTGACAGTATCTACAAAGGCTGAATATATGCACACACCAAGATCAACATTTCCACTGCTAGGGATATATCTGACAACATGCAAATATATGTTCACCAAAATACATATACATGATGTTTATAGTGGCACTATTTGTAATAATAGGAATTGGCAATAATAGAATAGATGAATAATTTATGATATATACATATGTAGAATACTACTTTACATCAATGAGAAGAATATCAAAAACATAAGTTTGAGCAAAAGAGTCATGGTATAAAAGAGTATATACAATAAGATTTATATACATTTCAAAAACTAATCAATGTTGTTAGATACTATTAAGAGTCACCATGGGAATGCACTGGTTAACCATGTAAGAACTAAAAAAGTATGAACAAATATTGCTATTATTTTGAGGTAAAGGGAGAATTTTTGAGCGTAAATGAAAAACAGGATAAAGTGAAGAATACACATATTTAACCATGCTTAATATAAACTGTTAAATAGCTAATGAGGTATATGCAAAATAAAAATTTGGATATCAAATTTATTGATTAGACCCATGAACAACAATCTTGATGTTGAATTATTTTAAATTGATTAGAAATCAATCATATAGTTACTATTAAATAGATCAAATAGCACTAAGAGGAAAATCTCTCAAAGAAAATATATTAATATAAGAAAATGGGAAAATATTCACTTTCTTGCAATCAAAGAAATGCAAAGGAAATACAAGACACTGCTAATTAGCAGCGATAGTGCAAAAGAAATAGAGAAGAGAAAGAAGTAAAGAAATAAAAAAAATCATAGCAAGTATTGTGAAGTGGTAGGGGGAAAAGAATCTCTCCCATAGGTAGGATATTTTTCCTTTCTTTTGTTTCAACGTGTTTACTGCAAAATGAAACAGATTCAGAAAAACATAAAAATGTCTAACTTAGTGAGATATTATAAGGCAAACACCCGTGCAACCACAATCAAAGACTAGCAATCACATTTTGTCAGTCATCACAGATATTCTTGAAGTCTCATACTCTTTCCCCTTGAAAGGCTCACAGCCTCACACATTCATTCCTCACAATCTGGACTTTTATATAGTAAGCATATTCTTGAGTGTCTTTATAGTTTTATCTCACAAGATTTTATCTTTATAACTTTTAAGTCTTTTAATACGCTGACTCCTCCTTCATCTGTTTCTTTTCTTTGCTGTTTATCTGTTGAAGAATCCATGCTTTTTGAGCTATAGAGTTTTTCACAGTTTGAATATTGCTGATTGCATCTTCAGTCAGGATTGTACTCTCAACTAGTGAAAATACAGAAAGGATATAAAATGTGAATGGCCTATCTTTGGTGTTATTAGCAACTGTTGATACTCAATGCTTTGATCCGTTAATTCATTGGGAGGTTGCAGTATGGTGATATTTGACTTTTATAACTGCTTCTTCATTTGTCATTTAGAATGACATTTATAAAACAACATTTTCTTTTATCCACGACTATTTTATTCCCCAATGGTACAGTTCATACAGGAATGGCAGGAAAAAAAATGCTTGATACTTTCTTTTTGTTTTTTAATGAAACATGGTATCTCAAGATTATAATCTGGGCATGATAATTATTCATCACTCCTAGGTTGTTGATTATTGTTTCTAGTCTTTTTCTGTTAACAAAACAAAGATATTACGCATATTACATACCTGCTAGACACACACACACATACACACACAAACACTACCCATGAATGCATGTAAATGCTTCAAACTGAAATTCAAGATGAGTTTTTAATGTAATTTATTTTGCATTGTGTCTGTGTCTCCTTCTGAGAATCCTGGTTCTTAAGGATACAGTGGATGATAGACTTAAAATATCCCATAATTACAAATTTACTGTATGCCCATTTATACACAGCCATTTCAGAATAACATTGTTAATTCTATCACCAACAGTATACCAAAAAAAGTAAAATTTGTTTTCCTGTACTTTCCACATTCTCTTTCCCCCATCTTAATACTTGCATAATATCTACATTGCCTGAGCCTAGAGTCATAACAAACTACACGCTTTCTTTATAATCCCAATTTATTCTTAGTTCTATAAGTAACTACATGTTTAATGATGCTTATCACCTTATGAATGTCTTTTAAGTTATTTTGTTTGTCAAAGTTCATTATCTGGTAAATTCCTTAGGAAGTATTTTGGGAACAATATTATCAAATATTTACATGTTAGTTAATAATAGTTTTTGTGTATGTGGTTTTTACAGTTGAATGTCAGATTTGCAGGATATAAAATCCTTGGCTCACATTTCCCTTCCTTGAATATATAAATATATTCTACTATTCTATATATAAACTACTGTGTTTTGCTCATACCGTCCATGTGTTGCTGTTGAAACATATGATGATAATGTAATTTTATTTGTCTTATAAATATCTTGGTTCCCCCAGATTCTCATAGGTGGCAAATGATATTTTTTCTTTTTTCTACAAAGCCTGGCAATTTTACTAAATTTCAAGTTGGTACTGTCAATAAGTGGTGTGTTCTTTAATGTATAGTTTCAAATATATATTATATATATTTAATTTTAAGAAAGTTTTGAATTAGAGTTTTTGTATTTGTTACATTCTGTTATTTTGGTTTTATTCTGCAGGCACACTTATCTATTAGGATGAATTTACTTCATCATTTGCAATGTTGTCTCAAAATTTTTATCTGTTTCTGTATTTCTTTTTTATTTTTAAGGAATTATTTAGTGTGTTCATTCACGCTTGTGTTATTTCTAATTCAGTCTCCATTTGAACATGATCGTTTATTTCTAATTATTTCCTGACTTTTCTCATCTCATTTAAGGTTTTCAAAATTCTGATTAATGTTGTTCTATCATGCCTTAAAATACTTTCTTATTTAACTCACCTTTAAGGTGTGTATTTTGATCTTTCCTGTGGTAATCTTTCTGGTGTGCTTTCATAATATACAGGAATCGTATTATTCTCCTCATTCTCATTTTTCTTTTATTAACTTAGTGTGGAAATTGCCCTCAAAACTTTTCTGTTGCTGATTTTTTTGTAAAATTAATTATCCTGAACTCCTAGAAAGAGGTGTGGTTCAGGATAGCTTTCTCATTTCACACAGCCCCCTCTTCTGTTCTTTTCATGTAGACTTTAACATTATAGTGGATTGCTTTCTGAAATTTCTGGACTCTCTTCTCCAGTTTTACCTGTACCTTCTCTTTACTTTTCAATATTATCCCTGCCCTACTCAAAATTCCACACCTAACACTGTCTTTTCAGTGTGGGATTCTAGGGTCTAATTCTAGAGGGAGCTCTCTAGCAAGTGGGTTTTGAGAGTTCACAGGGGACAGAATAGTCCAGCCTCTTCAGTCTTTTGTACACTCTCCTTGTACCCAGCTTCTATTGGAAGGGGCAAAACCACACCCAGTTTTGGATCCTGATCTCCAACTAGTCAGTCATGCTAGCCCATGAAAGTGTATGGAGAATATGCTACAGTCATGCTAGCCAGTAAGAGTGTATGTCTGCCAGCCACTCCATTCCTTCCCTTTGTTCCCTTCCACAGAGACACTGATCTCAGTGGGTTTTGTGGCTAATGGAAGTTTATAATTATCTGCTTGTAATGTGAGGTTTGTAGGTATCATCTGTAACCTAATTTTATTGTTAGTATTTTCCATGTCTCTGTCTTAATATATAGATTTGGGGATGTTCAAAATCTATATCATTGTTTCCTGCATCTCATGGCTGCAGCAGCATCCTCCTGAGTTGGAGCTTAAATTAACAATTAATTAATACTCTTTCTAATTGCATTAGTCTGTTTTCACATGCTATAAAGAGCTACCTAAGACTGAGTAATTTATAAATAAAAGAGGTTTAATTGACTTACAGTTCCGCATGGCTGGGAAGCCTCAGTAAACTTACAATCATGGTGGAGGGGAAGGGGAAGCAATCACCTTCTTCATAAGGTGGCAGGAGAGAAAGAGATCAAGGAGTGAAATCCACACTTTAAACCCATCAGCTCTCACTCACATGAGAACTCACTCAGTATCATGAGCATAGCAAGGGAGAAACCACCCCCCATGTTCTAATCAGCTCCCACCAGGTCCCTCCCTCCACAAGTGGCGATTCCAATTTGAGATGAGATATGGGTGGGGACGCAGAGCCAAACCACATCACTAATTTACTTAATTCAATTCAGTTAATGTGTTTCAGTTTGACAACACACACAAGGACCTTGGCTACCTGTTTGTAATCAACAGATTTTACTTCTCAGAATTTATCTAAA
Source organism: Pongo pygmaeus (assembly GCF_028885625.2). Lineage (NCBI taxonomy): Eukaryota > Metazoa > Chordata > Mammalia > Primates > Hominidae > Pongo > Pongo pygmaeus. The sequence continues at coordinate 60,899,163 of NC_072381.2, forward strand.
GTGCATAATTGTATATAACCACAATTATGTTTGACAAGAGTTTTCAACAGAAAAGTATTTATAATTGAAAAAATTAATAACAATACACATTTGCAATAAAAGTTACTTGGTTCAATTATAAATGATTGAAGCAGTATCTATCCATCAAGAATCTGATATAGAAATATATTCAGAAATGTAATAAGTGAGAAATAAAAGTTAAAAAACAAGTTGTATGATACAATCCTTATAGCTTATAGATCTAGATATAGACGTATCTCTTTATATAGTTGTATCTGTGAAGATAAATGAAATACTACACTAATTGGTTAATATGGTGGAACTTTAGTAATTTATTTATACCATTAACTGTATATATATTTTAACATGAATTCAAAGTCTTCTTCATTCAATGCTCTGACCTACTTATGGTTGTTAAATAGTACCCTGAAAGGAATGGTTGCCAAGAAGTGTTAACATTGGAGTTGTAAACAAATTTCAGAAAGTCTATATCCAGTGGTGTATATCACAAAAAGAAAGGAATTTTTCCTCACTACTTACTTCTGCAACTTGGTTTATTTGCAATCACTAAAGAGTTATAGGATTGCAATTTCTGATTTTTAGTTGGGGGTTGCAATTTCCTATCACTTAGCAACATCTGTGACTTTCCATTAGGCTTTTGGAAGTGAGTTCAAAAGGGAATAAAATCCTCTAATCCATAGGTAAACTGAAAGAAATAAGAAAACAAAACCTCTAATTTTTTTGTCATGTTTCATTGGTTTTTAATGAACTGTTTAAGTTTATTGAGTAACAAAGGCAAGCCAGATGTTTAATGGTCCAATAAAGTAATTAATCAGTACTTCTGGTTTAACAATGTTTTGCCTATCAGCCTCCATGGCCCAATTTCAAATATATTGGATTGTTTAATTGCCTTAACCTGCCCAGTTAACCCTTTATCAACAACTAATGAAAATGGGATATTTTTTCTTTATTTACTGCTTTTCCTTTACTTGTGTTACTATGTAGGGGCATAAGAATTTGGAATTTGAAACTTTACCAATTTTCCTATTCCTGTAACAATTATTAACATTTGATTAATCATTGTATCTTGTCCATTCTACCACAGATTATTTTTTCATTATTCTATCTCTTTTGCTATTTTTGTTTTTCTTTCTTTTTTTTTTTTTTGTTTTTTTGTTTTTTTGATGGAGTCTCGCTCTGTCGCCCAGGCTGGAGTGCAGTCACATGATCTCAGCTCACTGCAAGCTCCACTTCCCAGATTCAAGCAATTCTCCTGCCTCAGCCTCCCAAGTAGCTGGGATTACAGGTTCCCACCACCACGTCCAGCTAATTTTTGTATTTTTAGTAGAAACGGGGTTTCATCATGTCGGCCAGGCTGGTCTTGAACTCCTGACTTCAGGTGATCCACCCGCCTTGGCCTCCCAAAGTGCTGGGATTACAGGCGTGAGCCACCATGCCCAGCCTCTCTTTTGCTATTTTTCTATCTCAGGTACATTTTATCTGTCTCCTGGAATCTTAAAACTTTTCTCACCTTGTTTTAATACCTGTTTACACGTTTGTGAAAATGTTCTTAATAATCCAGTTCTTAGCACGTCACTCTAAATTCAAAATGCTTGATGGATCATTATGTCTCATAACAGGGTTGCATGCTCAAAATCCTGGGGGCCAGGCAGGTTAGCAGGTCACAGAAAAGAGGAGAGCCAAAACAGTGCAATAGAGAGCAATAGGGTCTGTAGAGTGCTGAACAGCCAGTGAATTTAGAAACATCCTGCCGAACAAAGGCAATTCATCTGCAAGCCAGAAAGCTATGTTTATTACCTCTGCCCTAGAAAATAGGATTCCAAATCCAGATGTAAGCATATGAAACAGCTGCTATCCTGTCCCACATTCATCTTCCCATTTGTCACTATTCTCCAGTGATGACAGGCACTGTTTCCAGAGAGGCACAGGCCCTCAGTCCTCCATGCCCTCCTTCCATACAAACACACTTTGGGATCATACTTGATCAATTTCAGTATTCAAATCGGTTTCTTTCTTTTGTGTAGAATTCTCTAGTATCTTAGTATCTTCTCTAGATGATTAATTATACTTTTAGCTGCCCCTTTATCGTTCCCTGTTCATTAATAAATTTGCATATATTACATTACGTTCCTATTATTTATTGATGTGGTCTTCTTAAGATACTCTCTAAGCTTCTGGGGAAAAAGGACTATGAGATCCTTCCCTGTCAACCTGTGGTACTTCCAGTGCCTTGTTTGTGTTTAATGAACACACAGGAATAAGTTTATACTGATCTTTGATTTGTTCATCAGAAAAGCAATAACATTAATATTTTTTGTTTAATTTTGTTGTTGTTCTGAAACCTGGACTTTGGTGTGCATCTCAGCAAAAACACACAGTAGTTATCTGTTTAATATATTTCTTGAATTTGCTGGTAACATTGTTGTCAGAGGCGTTTGAACAAGAGTGACTCCATCTTGAATAAGGGCTAGGTAAAATAAGGCTGAGACCTTACTAGGCTGCATTCCCAGGAGGTCAGGCATTCTTAGTCACAGGACGAGATAGGAGGTCAGCACTAGGTACCAATCACAAAGACCTTGCTGATAAAAAGATGTGGTAAAGAAACCAGCCAAAACCCAACAAAACCAAAATGGTGATGAAAGTGACCTCTGGTCGTCCTCACTCTTCATTATATGCTAATTATCATGCATTGCCATGCTGAAAGACACTCCCACAGGTGCCAGGACAGTTTATAAATGCCATGGCAATGTTGGGAAGTTACCCTATTTGGTCTAAAAATGGGGGGAACCCGCAGTTCCGGAAATTGTCCACCCCTTTCCCAGAAAACTCACGAATAATCCATACCTTGTTTAGCATATAATCAAGAAATAACTGTAAGTATTATCAGTTGAGTAGCCCAAGTTGCTGCTCTGCCTATGGACTAGCCATTCCTCTGTTTCTTTGTTTCTCTAATAAGGTTGCTTTCACCTTACTCTATGGATTCACCCCGACTTCTTTCTTGTGTGAAGTCCAAGAACCCCTTCTTGGGGTCTGGATCAGGACCCCTTTAACATTTTGACTATTGAGGATCACCTTAACAACAACAATAATAATAATATAAAGATAGAGCCTGTGGATTGTGAATAGGGTCAAGATAAAGACTTCTGATTTAGTGGAAGAATTTTACAAACTGCATCCCCTTTAGTGGAAATACTGGTCCCATTCACATACTGCAAGATTTTGGAAAGATGATTTATCTTTTTTTTCCTTTTCAGTGTATTCAGAGGAATCAACAATACCTACTTTGTCAAGTTGCTGTCAGATTAAAACCGCCTTTGCACAATTATGACTGAGACAGTGAAAGAGATCTAACTTAACCAACTACATCTTGCTTCTAACCTCTAAGCTGTCTGTGTTCATTCCTGGGCTTAGGCTGCACTAACTTTGGCAGAAATTTGGTTTGTAGTTTAAAACAGAGATGATAATAGCCCTTTCCCAAAGCAGACCTCCTTCTTGCCTAGGGACTAGATTGCCTTTGTAGGACTAACAAATTAGCCACAAGATTAGATATTATGGTTTAGGAGTGATGCAGCTGGAGGCTACAAGATTCTGACCCTCACTAAACTGCCCCTAAGATAAGTGCTTGAGATATTTTGCAGATCCTGCATTTGATGGATCAGCTGGCACCACCCAGACTGATAAACTGGCTCATCTGATCTAGTGGCCCCCACCCAGGAACTGACTCAGGGCGAGAAGACAGCTTCAACTCCCTATGATTTCATCTCTGACCAATCAGCACTCCTGGATCACTGGCTTCCCCACACACTGGCTTCCCCACACCTGCCAAGTTGTCCTTAAAAACTCTGCTCCCCAAATGCTGAGGGAGACTGATTTGAGTAATAATAAAACTCCAGTTTCCCACACAGCCAGCTCTGCATGAACTACTCTTTCTCTACTGGAATTTCCCTGACTTGAGAAATTGGCTCTGTCTAGGCAGTGGGCAAGGTGAACCCATCGGGTGGTTACAAAAGTATAGTTAGGTACCCGATACAAAATGCCTCAGATTGCCCACACATTGTAAGAATTGACCACCACTATAAACCAGGAAAACTGCTCCCTCTTCCCTCCTGCACCTGGCAGCTGAATAGTAACCCCACTAAGAACATTCCACAGCCATCAGATCCTACTAAATACTGTTGTAGACATTACGTTCACTGTATAGTATTCTTGAGATCCAAGCCAGGTGTGAGTATTTTAAACAGTTTTAGAGAAAGTATTTCAAACTATTACTTTACCTAAAAACCATTTGCCAGTTAGACCTGGTTTGAAATTCCAAATGTGCCCCTAATCATATCAGGAAAAAATCCCAGTGGGGGCTTGGATGTGGTCTTGCAGTGTGTTTTATGGAAATGGTCAGCATTTCCTCTGCCTGGGGGTGAACAGTGATGCTACTATCCCACTCTGAGCTGATACATTCATGAGCACGGATGAACAGTTTGGGTCTAGGACATAAAGTATGATGGTATTTTGACTATTTGGACATATTGAATTTCCTCACTGAACATCTTCAGATGGAGAAGCCATCGGGGGAGACCTTTAGTTCATATCACTTGGAAAATAATATGAGGGAGAATAACAGGGAACTTATATAAAGGCAACATTTCTCATTAACCCAAACAAACCACCTCAATCTTTACTGGTCTGAATGTTTCTGCTTCTGGAAATTCATGAGGAGCATTTGGACAATAAATAACAAAGCTTTGTAAAACAAAACTAAACAAAAAACAGCTGCCAGCTGGTTTTTTGCTGAGGCAGCAACCACGTGCTGAGCAAATGTTACCAGAGCCCCAAATTTGGTTAGTTTCATGAAATCCAATCTTTCCCTGCATCTTGTGATTGCGGTATGTGACCAGCCTTTGTGTTTGAACACACCTTAAATCCATCAGCACATACAGAAAAGTGCCTCGTGCACCTAAAAGCCCCTCACATATCATGGATATTTTTATTACTACTTTTTGTTTCCATTTCAATGCCAAAATTTCTTTAGCAGCATGCGTCTGTATTATTGAACAATAAATGTGAGCTCATACACTCCTGACTCACGTTCCAAATCTGGCTTTTGTTCATGTACTGTTACCATCACACAAAATGCCTGGTGTTCTTGGTGTGGCTTTTCTGTCCTGTTTCTGACCCCTGTGTCCAATATATGATATTTCAATCCATTTTCACCCTTAATTTAACACATCTAAAAGATGAAAATCTGTTGTTATACATAAATATGAGATGGAAAAAGATATTAGATGTCAACTATATATCTTCATTCCAATTTATTGACTTGCTGAGAACAACTACCATGAGAAATAATTCAAATCTCCTAAGCATCCACATAAACAATCTTAGAAGAATCCTATTTCAATCCATTTCCTTTGTGGTAGCTTAATGGACTTCTTTAGCATGCCTATGCAACCCTAAAGGACTCCTCAGCTTTATAGAAGAACAAATCATTACACAATTGTGGTTTATCTGTCATTCTCAATCACTTACCTTCCCTGACTATTGCATCTGATTAGAATTAAGCTGTCTTTCTACCACATGGAATTTGTGTTGTCCATATTTTTGAATTCAATATATTTTTCTGGAACCAAAATCCACATTAGCATTGAACTTCTCTGCTTGGGGAAACTCTGATCCCAGTATAAGGGACTCTTTTCCTTTCTGGCATTTGGAGACCATGCATTTAGAGCCACTGGTAAGCCTAGTGTCAGTGCCCTTTGCAAACCTAATCAAATATAATTTTTAATTTAACTGAAGAATTAATTAGTCAGATGAGACTGTAATTTTTTCCTAGTGTTCTGTTGAGAGCACATGAGTGGATGGCTGCCATTTGTCTTACAATCTGTCTCTTAACCACATAGTTCCCCAGTTTCAAATCAGTGTTCAATACAGTTATTTAATTTTGGGACTGAAATGGTTTTCAAAGATAGCCAGTTCTTCATTTTAGAATGAGGACACTGAGATCTGATATTATTCAAATAGTGAGTGGTAAAGCTGGCAAGGAAAATCACATCTCCTGAACTTTCAGTTCAAGATTAGGGTCTGGGACATTACAAACAACCTAGAAAAACATCAGATCATTCTAATGCAGAGCATATTAAAAATAATACAGTAATATTCATAGTCATAAATTTTTAAAATGTGGAATCTATATATAACATATATACATATATGTTTAGATATGTACATGTGTTTGTACACAGATGCTCAGATATCATCTGTAGTGTGAGATGACTTATGACAGTGGTTTGAAGATTTTCACTATTAAATGTTAACGGGGAACATTTTCAAATACAGATGCCTATAACTTCTATATATTTTTATTCAAGTTTTAGATGGAGCCCAATAATATTTATTGCTCTATCTGAATTCTGGTATGGATAACCATGAGCCATACTTTTAATTACACTGTTTTACAAGGTCCCTTCTTATTCTAACTATGGGCAAGTCTATGATTCTAAATAACACCTTCACCCTGCCAGCTGAGAAAGCTTATCCTTTGGTACTATTGGCCATTAGTCACCACAGGAAAAAAGTAATATGTCTTTAAGCCCTTGAGAATTCAGTAATGCTGCATTTGAGATTCAAATTGAAGGAATCCAGGAAGTTACATGATGACAGCTGAAATCAGAGAATATTTTTGGGATAGTACCCTGATATTACTCTGTCTCTGAGGCTTTAAACTCAAGAAGTGGGAGGAATGAAAGGGTCCTTGAACTTTTTAGTCTCAATAACAGATTTGCCATCTTTTTTTTTTTTTTTTGAGACGGAGTCTCGCTGTCTTTTTATAGTTAAAAATGTATAAGGTATCACGTTTTACAGAAACCTCCTGAATTTTAATAGTGGCCCTACTTATGATGTATGATGAAATGTGTAATTTTATTTAGTTTGGTTAGGGACTAGAGGAAGAAGGGGAAGTAAGGAGCTAAACCAGAGTCTGGGCTGTGGCTAGGGATTAGTGAGAATCCTGGAAAAACGTGAAAAGACTAGACTGGCCTAGCATCCCAGCCTACATTTCTTTCCCGTGCTGGATGCTTCCTGCCCTTGAACATCAGACTTCAAGTTCTTTAGTTTTGGGACTCAAACTGCTCTCTTTGCTCCTCAGCTTGCAGACAGTCTATTGTGGAACCTTGTGATCATGTGAATTAATACTTAATAAGCTCCCCTTTATGTATATATATATGCTATTAGTTCTGTCCCTCTAGAGAACCCTAACTAATACAGACACATACTAGGGAAAAGAACAGTTAAGGGGCCCTTATTCCCTCCAGAGTTTGGACATAAGTACTTAAATCTTAAAGTACAAAAAGATTCTCTGAGATCTTTTCAATATTGTTGATTGCTATTTTATTCCCAAATAAATGAAGAAATCTTTATGTAGTATGCATATATTTGTCATCTTTGTACATTTGCCATGTAGATGGCATAGATGACTGTGTCGTATGATATGTGTTTGGTATGCTATGCAAAACTATGTCAAATTTAGATTACACTAAATTTACATTTTTATCTTGGCCATTATAAACCCTGCTTTTGTTAGTTTGTTTTGAACTTTTACTTTAGTTATTAAGAGCAGCTGCTTCAATCAGATTGCCTGGAGAATGTGCTGATGCAACCACTTTTCAGCTGTGTGATCTCCTGAGCAATTTATTTAATCTTTCTAAGTCTCAGATTTCCAAACTATAAAATCGAGATAACAATAATATTCACCACATAGGGTTATTGTGAAAATTAGGTGAGAAACTTTACATAAAGCCCTTAGCACATATTAAATGTTCATCACATGAGAAGTATTATTAAATGTTATTTGAATTGCCCATTACCCTGGACTCTCTGGATCACACTTCCATTCTACCAAAAATTTAAAAGCATCACTATAATAATGATAATTCTGAAAAAACCCAACAAGCACATATATTGCTTATTATGTTCTAGACACTGTTATAAGTGCCCTATATACATATTAACTCCTTTAGTGTATAGAACAGCCCTCTGAGGTAGGGACTTGACTGCAGGCATTTACAGATGGCAGTGGGAGCAGCAAGTGCAGGCCACCACGTCTGTGAGCTTTTCTCCAGTCTTCTGCTTTGGCACTATTGATAAGTGGTGATCTTTACAGTCTTCAGTTATTTTCTGTTTTTTGATATGAGACAAAGAAACATGAAAGATAAATTTTTTTTTTTGAGATGGAGTCTCACGCTGTTGCCCAGGCTGGAGTGCAGTGGTGCGATCTCGGCTCACTGCAACCCCTGCCTCCCTGGTTCAAGCAATTCTCCCTTCCTCAGCCTCCTAAGTAGCTGGGATTACAGGCGCCCACCACCACATCTGGCTATTTTTTGTATTTTTTTTTAGTAGAGATGGGGTTTCACCATGTAGGGGCTGGTCTCGAACTACTGACCTCAGGTGATCTGCCTACCTCTGCCTCCCAGAGTGCTGAGATTACAGGCGTGAGCCACCATGCCTGGCCAAGAAGTTTTTCTTAAAGAAAGAACAAATAATATTATTTGATTTTTCTTTTTTTCAAATTCAATTAGGGTAAGGTATAGAAACCAAGAGCTAATTTTTCTATTTGGGCTGGAAGTTTGTTATGATTTCTATTCGAAGCCAGATTCATTGCACTGATTTAATCAATCTAGGGTTTTGCTTCAGCAGCAAAATGGTCTAAACACACCTGCTTGACCTCAATTCTGCTGAAACTCCTCCTCAGATTCTCTGAATACAAGGGTCAGCCTCACAGCAATTCGACTCCATTTGATGCCCTCTTGGGAAATATCAGCTCCCAAGCTCTTTTTCCTTTTGCTGGGATCCAGGAAAATATAGTCGTGGCTGCCTTCTGCTTATTGGGAAGGGGTATGTTGGGTTAAATATTATTATTTGAGCTGCTCTGTGCATTGAATTGCAAGATTTTTTTACACCTTTTTGAAAATAGTTTCTTGGAATCATGTTACTTGGATATTCTGCTTCTAATGATAGATTTTATGTCCAAACATCTCCAAAGGGTTACAATGAACCTTGCAAAAACTTCAGGTTTTGCAGTTGAATCTTTAGGAGTGCATAGTTTTAATGTTTAATTGTGTGACACAAATGCAATTTTAAAAGTAAGCCATATTTATCTCGCCATATGGTGTGTGATGCCTTCAGTCTCCTCCAGCTAGTCACTAACTGCCTATAAAAGACCATGATGCACGACGTTTTTTGCTTGGGTATGATCCTTATTTGATTGGGTTTTCATTTTATTTTAAAATGCCACCTGAATCTTCTTAAATTCCCTTCATTAAAGTGTTTCTATTTAAAATCCAGGGCAGGGGTAGTTTTTATTGTTGATGTGTTGATAGGGGTTTCATTCACTCATCATTCATTTCAAAGAATAAATTGCCAACAGATTAGGTTGAATAACAAGAGGCCCCATCTCAGTGAGACAAAGGGCAGCAAAGCAGTGAGCTTGATTGACTGGTACAGGGTCTACTCAGGAAATCAGCAAGAGAAGCCAGGGATGGTTCTACTCAATGCAAATATACTAGGTGTAAAGTATAGACTAGTCGTGCTCTTCTTTTAAATTAAAATTACAACTCAAAGTACACCTTTTCCACAAAAGCTTTTTGATTTTCTTTCTCATACTATTTTACCATATGCTGAAAATAATTTATTATCCTGCAAATATATATATAGACCCAAAAATAATAATTATAATAAAAATAACCATTTAAGTGTTTATTATGCATAAATACATTATCATACTCAACTGCAATTTTATGTTTTATTTTTATTTACTGCAAGTCTCATAGCATAATGTCTGGCATGTAGAAAACCAAAAATAAAATGATTGTTGAAAGAAAGAATTGAAATAATACTGAACAACAAGAATCATTGAAATACCTCCTTTCCATGTAGCCTCACTTTTTCCAATTTAACCTAATTTTTATTTTAAACACACAACTTGATTTTTTCTTTATTTTTCTCTTTCCATGTTGCCCCCTTCCATAATATCCTATAACTACTATCTCTTGTCAATTGATGTGTCTCATTACTAACATGTGTAGTACTTCAAGGTTAAATAATGATTTGTACAGAAGTTTCAAAAATCCTATTCTCTCTATCCCAATGGAAATGACCAGTCCCCACTGATATGGTTTGGATTTGGGTCCCTACCTAAATCTCATGGTGAATTGCAATCCCTAGTGTTGGAGGAGGAGCATGATAGGAGGTGATTGGATCATGGGAGCAGATTTCCCCTTGCTGTTCTCATGATAGTGGGTGAGTTCTCATGAGATCTGATTGTTTAAGTGTGTAGCATCTCCCCTTCCCTCTTTCCTCCTGCTCCGGCCATTTAAGACATGCCTCCTTCCTCTTGTCCTTCTGCCATGATTGTAAGTTTCCTGAGGCCTTCTCAGTCATGCTTCCTGTGCAGCCTGTGAAACTGCGAGTACATTAAACTTCTTTTCTTTACAAATTACCCAGTCTCAGGTAGTTCTGTATAGCAACGCAGGAACAAACGAATACACCCACTTACTTTCTACTTCCTGAAACAGAGATGCCCATGGATGTAGCAAACTAGAATCTGAGCAGTGTGCTCTCTATAACACAGCTCTGCTAATCTCATGAGTGTTTTCACTAGGCTATCAACACAAGAGGAGGACCCAGGTTTAGGGGAGCCGGAATTAGAGGGCCAGAGCTCAAGCTGTCTGAAGAGCGTTGTCAATACACATGTAACCAAAGCTCAGTAGAGAAGCGGGGGCAAAACTTCCTGGAAGAAAAATAATTCAAGAGTAAGTCTGGTGTTAGATTTGTTAGGTTTGATCTCCTGTAGTATTGCTAAGTGCCAATATCCTTGTAGAGCATTTTAAGGTTATGCTTCTTAGGCAATAAAATGAGGAAGAAAGATCCTGCAGTTGAAAAGACATCAAAGGGATGAGATCCCTGAGTTCATCAGCATTGGAGTGAAGCTGACAACACAAGAGAGAGTGAGGCTAAGGATATTTAATAGCTCCTGGTAGATGAAAAAAGGTCTCCATTTGGACCAAAAAAAGAAGCTCCTTTATTTTCAGGATAAAATTAATGAGGTTGATATAATGCAGTGTTGTATCTGATCCTACATCAGCTGTTGTTGCCTTCTTGTCAAGGAACACCCAAAATACACAAAACTTAGCACTGACAAATGCAGAATTTTTTTTTTGAGACAGAGTCCCACTGTGTCATCCAGGATGTAGTGTAGTGGTGTGATCTCAGCTCACTGCAACCTCTGACTCCTGGGTTCAAGCGATTCTCCTACCTCAGCCTCCCAAGTAGCTGGGACTACAGGCGCCTGCCACCACACCCAGCTAATTTTTGTAGTTTTAGTAGAGACAGGGTGTCGCTATGTTGGCCAGGCTGGTCTTGAACTCCTGACCTCGTGATCCACCTGCCTTGGCCTCCCAAAGTGTTGGGATTACAGGTGTGAGCCACCACACCTGGCTAATGCAGAATTTTTATAACCTACACATCATTGCTCAGGAGAAAGAGAAATTAATAACAAAATATAGCATAAAAATCAAATGACTTGTACATTTGTAAAGAGCAAACAATATCTTAAATAAATGCTGAGACAAAGGATAAACCAGACCTAGAAATTAAAAAAAAAAAAAACTACCAAATTCAATGATAAGAACCACATGCCCTAAAAAAAAAAAAAAAGAAAAAAGAAAAAAAAAAAAAAAAAGCCCTGGGTTCTTGCTAAAGCTTTTACTGGGCACAAATTTACAACCTTAGATAATTTTGCTAGTAAACACAAACAATAAAAATAAATCAACTAAATATTCAATGTTAAAAGTTAGCCAAAGAATAAGAGAACACAAAGAAACAAAACAGAACAATCAATAAATATAAAGAAAAAGTTATGGAATTTTTAAACAGAAAATGGTATAAATTAAATAGTATCTAGACTTACTTATGAAAACAAAGAAGAACATATCTAATTGTTAACTAGCTTAATCAAGAAAAAAGAAGAAAAGAATGCTGCAATCTTATAAGATCTGATTATACCAAGAATCAAAAGAAAATTTTGTGTATGCATCTATATTAGTAAAAAATAATTGTTACTTAGAAAAGTAGCACTTTAGGAAAAACAGTCGTCATGACTAAAGAAACAATTGAAAATCTTGGCAAACTAACAACTACAGAATCCCAGTCTTGTTTGTTCAACTGCCTACTTAGTGTCTCAAAGACACCTCAAACTAGACTTGGCCAAAGTGAAAGGATGAGCTTTTCTCAAGTAAACCTGTTCCACTCAACTCAGAAAACGACACATCTTTCTTCCCATTCTTTTAGGCCATAAATCTTGATGTAATTTTAAACTTACTTTTTTTTTTTTTCACATTCAGCGAAGCCTGTTTTCATTATCTTTGTATTATATCCAGAATCTGACCTCTCCCCACCTTCTCACCCTATAGGCCTGGCTCTTTCTCAGCTAGAGGGGCCTCCTTTTGCAGGCCTATTATTCCTCCTCCTTCCAGTTCTTCCTGCTTCTGCTCTCAGTTCTTTAAAAACTTAAGTCAAATCATGTCTTCCAAATCTTCTTTGCCACCCACTTCACTCATGGTGAACATTTAAGCGCTCATCATCACTTCCAGACGGTTTATGGTCTGGGCTCCCAGTTTCCCCTCAGACTGCCCTTTCCTCCCCTCTTTTCCCACCACCACATACCCATGCTTTGCATTCATTAACCCACTGCCTGTGTAGGCTAATTTGGAAATAATTACCAAAAGCCTTTAAAAGCATGCATACCTTTTTTTTTTTTTTTTTTTTTTTTTTGAGACAGAGTCTTGCTCTGCCGCCTAGGCTGGCAGGCTGGAGTGCAGTGGCGCAATCTCGGCTCACTGCAAGCTCCATCTCCTGGGTTCACGCCATTCTCCTGCCTCAGCCTCCCGAGAAGCTGGGACTACAGACGCAGACGCCTGCCACCACGCCTGGCTAATCTTTTGTATTTTTTGGTAGAGACGGGGTTTCACCGTGTTAGCCAGGATGGTCTCCATCTCCTGACCTTGTCATTCACCCGCCTCAGCCTCCCAAAGTGCTTGGATTACAGGCGTGAGCCACTGCGCCAGGCTGCATACCTTTTATTCTAACAATTTTTGTTTCTGAATTCATAACAAAACCACAAGTATGCTCACATTTTGTTTGCAAGGAAGGGCATTATAATGATATTTTAATATTAAAAAAGAGTACAACCTTAAACATCTAGTAAAAGTAATCAGTGAACACCTAAATAAATTATGGTATAGGTATTGAATGGAAAAACTGAAATTGATAACACAAATATTTATTTTATAGTATGAGACATTTTTACTGTATTTTAGTGACAATGTGAAGGTACAATATATGCATTATAACCTAAAATTTGAATACACACACACACATATATATACATAAATATTGTGTAACTTAAATATTGCATGGATATTCACAAAGAGCAGTGTTGAGAATGTATGTCTCTTCTTAATTGGATTAAACATAAATTTCACTCAGCACTTTGGGAGGCCGAGGTGGGTGGATCATGAGGTCAGGAGTTCAAGACCAACCTGGCCAATATGGTGAAATCCTGTCTGTACTAAAAATACAAAAATTAGCTGGGCGTGATTGTGCAGGCCTGTAGTCCCAGCTGCTCGGGCTGCTCAGAAGGCTGAGGCAGGAGAATCACTTGAACATGGGAGGCGGGGATTGCAGTGAGCCAAGATCTCACCACTACACTCTAGCCTGTGTGACAGAGCAATACTCTGTCTCAAAAAAAAAAAAAAAAAAAAAAAAAAGAACCCATGAATTATAAAATTTTGTTCAATAACGTTTTCTTATTTCCCAAAATTAAAAAAGACAATTATTGATTTTTTATCAGAAAATTATAAGATTAAACAGAATTGAGAAGGCTTTATATGAGAAACTCTCTCAAAGTCCATCCATTCTGATGCAGGATTTTTTCAGTGCCGCTTCTCCAGCCAGAGACCTCCATGGCCAGCGATGCCCCTCCCCAAGGCCTTGCGCAGCTCCAGGCATGCAACTGAAGGTACCCTGCCCACTTGGCCCCCTTCGACTGCCCAGCCCGTGGCCGGGCTAGGCATACCAGAACCTGCTTCCACCTTGGGTGCTGGTGTGTGGATGACAGAAACACGGTGGCACCTGAAAAACTTGGAAACTCCAGAAACCACAGAACCTCAAAGAGGGTATTACAGTGTGTCACAGCTCTGGCTTGGGGAGCACCAAGGGTCATAGCTCTTCTCTCCTTCCTGCCACGTGCAGCCCAGTGAATGAGGGCAGGGCGTGTTTTAGTCATTTGGGTTACAGCTCATTCAGTCCCTCCACTCTGCTCTGGCCCATGGCTCTTGTGCTGGCCCAGCCTATTTGCTGTTTCCTGTTGGTGTGGGGTAACCACCCAGCACCATTGGAGGGCAGAGGACTACAATGTTATAGCCTTTTTTGTACCCATGTTTGGTGGGTCCTGGGTTCTTGTCCCATGTTCAAGAAGAATGAGGTTATGCTTACAACCAGAGGGTGAGCAAGGCAGAGAGTTTATTGAATGATGGAACAGTTCTTAGTGGAGAGGGGACCCAAAGTGGGCAGCCCCCTATCTGAAATTGGGTAGTCTCCAAGTATGGCTGAGTTCAGGGTTTTTAATGGGCACAGAATGGGGGAGGTGTGAACCACAGGTAGCATTGGAAAAGGCAACATTCAATGGGTTTAAAAGCGTTATTCATAAAGAACCAATGTGGAAATAGCATGCGAACGGAAACAAAAGTTCTCATTTGGGGTCACAGGCTTCATCAGGAACCAGCAGCCTGGTCTTCAGGCTTCAGGCTGTTTTTGGCTTGAAGGTGGGGTTTCACTGGAGACCTGCCCCTGTCTGCCTAGGATTTGTCTGCTTCCTGTTGCTATCAATTCCTTACTACTATTATTCATACTGGTTACTATTTATTGAGAGTTTATTATATGTGGCAATAACTCACAGATGTTTAAGTATTATTTTAATGCAAACAAGAGTTCTGTTGTTTTGTCCCTTTAGCAGATGAGGGTACTGAAGAAAAAGGTAGCCCAGTGAATTATACTAATTATATCGCATGTATACAGTTTTTCTAATTCTACACCGTTCATATGCTTATGTGTTTGTGGTATACATATTTTGATTTCACAAATGAGTTGTAAATTCTTGCAAAGGAGAATATGTGTTAGAGAACATCAAACATTTTCAAAACATTTTGATATCAAAATCCTCTCGTTTTATATGAGGGTAGCTTGTTTTTCCTTCACATCAATCTTTCATTTATATGTATACATCATAATAGTTATTTTCAAACCCACAATTCTAATTGTCTAGTACCTTCCAACTCAGCATAAAGTCAGTGAAGCAGCAGCACTGGTATCACCTGGGAGCTTGTTGAAATGCTGAATCTCATCCCCCACCCACCTCCCAGACCTGCTGAATATGAATCCACATTTGAATAAGGTCCCAGGCGATCTGGATGCACATTGAAGTTTAAGAAGCTCTGATCTAAATACTTTCTTAAAACATCAAATGAAGGAAAACCTTTTTTTTTTTCTCAGTTTTTCACCAACTGATTATGACACATTGTCCTTGGGAGTACCAGAATTTTTTTCTTTTATGATGCAAGCAATTGCATTTGGCTGTCTTGTGAAGCCTTGCTCTAGGGCATCTCCGGCAGATCACCCAGCTTGAAAAAAATCTGAGTAAACCAAACAAATCGCATTTTTTCACAGTGCTGGAGAGACAAGATTTCTCTTTTCAGTTTGCTGCTTTTCATATCTGTGAGTTCACCTTGATTTCTGGCTTTCTTTTTTAGCTCCTATGAGTTGTGTGGGCTTCGGTAGCAAGGAGGTATGCCAGCACATTGAGAGGGTCTCTGCTCCCTGCCATCTTGGGATGGCTCAATGACACCAGCACTTACACTACAGCAGTTTGCAAAGAAGCATGTGAGACCTCAAAGGCTGTCAGATCGTCTTCCTTTACATCTGTCAGACGTGGCACTGTTTCTCACGTGGAAACGGCCGGCTTCTCAAAATGGAAGGATTCCCAAATGTCACCTTCTTGTGTCTTCCTGGAACTTGGGCTGCAAGTGCCTGACTCCTCAGAAAAATTATCTGACAGAAACAGTACATCCATATAGTCATTTAAGTTTTACAGTGATGTTCACAGATGCTAATCTCAGACATAAACCTGTGAAGTAGGTATTCGTATTCCATTTGCTAAATGGACTAATGTGTCTCAGAGAGTTTGGTTACTGCCCTGAGCATCACTTTAGTCGTGAGTCTTGTGTCTCCCATCCAGATCTCTGTTCGAGGCCCCAGCCCCAGGACTGGGAAATTAAAGACAGGAAAGTGTGATTA
This sequence comes from Pongo pygmaeus, assembly GCF_028885625.2. NCBI lineage: Eukaryota > Metazoa > Chordata > Mammalia > Primates > Hominidae > Pongo > Pongo pygmaeus. The sequence continues at coordinate 60,915,582 of NC_072381.2, forward strand.
GGCACCTAATGGGCAGAGGAATAGCGAGCTCTGCTGGATTTGGTGGCATCAGTTCCCTCTTCACAGCTCTCCCTTCTCTTTCCCCTTGCCTAAAACTACAGCTTGTAGGACCTATCCAGCATGAAGCACCTCCTTTTTAGCCATAAGTGGTTCCTTTAACCATCTGTTCCACCCTAGGCTGCAGTTCAAGAACCCTATAAAAGGGAACAATCTCCGCTGTCCCACTCCTCCAAACTCATCCTGTCCTACTTCACTGCCTATTATTAATTGTGAAACACATTAATTTTACTTTTTTTTTTTTTTTTGAGACAGTCTCGCTCTGTCGCCCAGGCTGGAGTGCAGTGGTGTGATCTTGGCTCACTGCAACCTCCGCCTCCCGGGTTCAAGCAATTCTCTGCCTCAGCCTCCCAAGTACATGGGATTATAGGCGGCCACCATCACACCCAGCTAATTTTTGTATTTTTAGTAGAAACAGGGTTTCACTATTTTGGCCAGGCTGGGCTTGAACTCCTGACCTCGCATTTCACCCATCTTGGCCTCCCAAAGTGCTGGGATTACAGGCGCCTGCCACCACACCCAGCTAATTTTTGTATTTTTAGTAGAGATGGGGTTTCACCATCTTGGCCAGGTTGGTCTTGAACTCCTGACCTCATGATCCACCCACCTCGGCCTCCCAAAGTGTTGGGATTACAAGTGGGAGCCACCACTCTTGGCCTCATTTTACCTTTCTATCCTTTTTGCACCCTTCAGATTTGCTGTATCCTGTTGCAGTTTTGTCTGTTCAGTTCAGCAAACGCTTACTGGGTTCCCTAGTATACCAGACCACACAACCTGATGTGATACCTCATACTTGTCCATACACTACCCTCCAGGGGCAGTGGGTGCCACCAACTTGCACCCTTACATCTTACAGGGGTTACTCAGGCAGCTCCACTTCTCACATCTGTGGCTCAATCACATTTGTGCAGCTAATTTCAAGTCCTGGGTTTTGTCTTGCCCCCAGGGGCTGATTGCTGATCTTGGCAGTGTATCCATTACCAAGGACAGCACCTGGCTTCTCATTGGCCAATTGTTTCATTTTCTCTCTACCAGAGTGTGAAATCACAGCTTGTGTCTTGGGTCCTGCCACTGACAAACAGTGATGGCTGCCTACATTTCAAGCATCCCCCTTTCTCCCTGTCTTGTGCTGTGTTCTCTCTGTGGGACCCTTCATCACTTTGTCTGGTTCCCTGATACCAAGATCTTACCTGTACTATGATTTATGGATGGTGCTCATTTTGGATGCTGTGTTCACCTTCAACACAACTACCCTTCTGTTTTTGCCACCCCCCTCCTTTATCCTCCATCACTCCATTTTCTGTCTTCAGCAAGAGTCCAATTCTAGGATTCACCCTCTCCCTGCCTATAGCTATCCATGCCCTGACTGACTAGACTCCTTTATAAGACAGAAGATAAGAAGAAAGCCAATGAGCATGTATATGTTTCAGCAACAAACTGCAAACTTCACAGTTTTTCCTTTCTGTTAAGCTTCCTGTCATAAAGAATGATAATTTATGATGAGGACTAAGTTGCATGATGGCACCGTTGCTTGTCCTGCCCTTTCCAATCTTTGACAGAAGATGAATGGATTCCTGGAGAAAAACTTATGTCTAGTTTATGTTGCTCTTTCCCCACTGCCTTTCCAATACTCTGTTTCCATTTCTGTGGCACAGTGGCCTGGGAAGAGGAAATGGGGAGCATTCTGGTTACTCTGGCAGTCGACAAGAATGTTGAGATTTATTACTTTTTTACACTGTCACTGACTCTGTAAAAATAACCTTTTCACTGTGGCCAGCTTCTCATACTGAAGACAACAGCAGGTCTTAGGAAGCTTTCTTTCTTCTTCTTCTCTCTCTCTCTCTTCCATTCTTTCCTCCCCTCTCTTATTCCTCCTTCTCTGCCTTCTTCATTTTCTCTTTCCAGTAACATCTAGCATTAATCAAGAAGTGCATCCTTAAGCTCCTTCAAAGGCTCCTTACATCATCATCATGCTTCTCTGAGTTAGCAGGCATTAATAAGTGATTATTTACTGTATATGAGTCAGAAATGTATGAAACCCTGCCTAGAAATCCTAATTTTTCTGAAAAGTTCCTGACCTAGTATTATATTAGAAGGCATCATTTCAGTTCAGTTGGAATGGTAAACTACGATTTGCAGTATGCTTGCTGTTCCTAAGGTCCTCCCTAAGTTTTAGATCCAAGACTAAATACAACTACTTAATACTTTCTTTTTAGTGTAATTTTTGGCCTTCCATGATATCAGTATGTTATTAGTTATAGCAAGAAGGGTGAATTTTTAGTAATTCACACATATATCTCTCAGTTGTAAATCCCAAGTGAAGAAATGAACAAAAAAGACAGTGCCAGATTCTTGAAAACCTTGCCAGAGATCTTTACAGTTAAAGCATGTATAAATACCAAACTCACAACTAATTATTTGCTATAATCACTTGAACGTGGGGAATGCATAACTCTTGCTTGTAGAAGATCTGATGGCACCTCACAGTAGCAAGACAACACTACCCTCAATTTTACTAAATGGGCTAGAAAATTGCCATTTAATGTCTGTTTTCCAATACTTTTTTTTACATATAGATTGCTATACATTTATCTGTGTATTTCTGTGTATTATTTATTCTCTGTTTCACATACAAAGATTTGATAACTTAAGTAGTAAGTAAAGAAGATTTTTTTTGAGACAGTCTTACTCTGTTGCCCAGACTGGAGTAAAGTGGTGCAATCTCAGGTCAGTGAAACTTCTGCCTCCTTGTCTCAAGAGATTCTCATGCCTCAGCCTCTTGAGTAGCTGGGATTACAGACATGCACCACCATGCCAGGCTAATTTTTGTATTTTTAGTAAAGACAGCGTTTTGCCATGTTGGCCAGGCTGGTTTCAAACTCCTGGCCTTAAGTGATTCAACCTCCTCTGCCTCCCAAAGTGCTGGGATTACAGGTGTAAGCCACCATTCTGGCCATAAGTAAAGATTTACTTGGAGTTGTTTTCATGCTGTATGACCCTAGAAAGTAACCTAGCCCTTTTTAGGATTAGTATCTTTATTTTTAAGATAGAGGTTTAAAACTATTCTCTATAATATTTTGTGAGAACTTAATTTTAAATTTGAGACCTTGTAGTAAAAAACAATAGAATATTATATAGGCTGTTCTCTTTTTCCTTCTCTCTCCCTCTCTCACTATTTTTATTGTTATTGTTATTCATTTTGACAGCAGCTTATCTTCTGAAAAATACATAGTACTTGGTATAATGCTCAGTGCTTGATTCATTATATAAATTGAATACATATGCATTTGGATATATGCTGAATGAAGATGTGAAAACTAGGCAAAAGTGAGATGTTGTACTTTGGTTTCAAGTATAATAAAAAATAATAGTGTTTATTGAGTGGCTACTGTTTATTTGACAAAGAGCTATGTTCTTTATATTTATTATTCAGCTGGCAAAAACCTTAAAGGTTAGTATTATGTCCCAATATATCAATGAGGGGATTTGAGCTTAAAGTTAAAAAATTATATATAGTCAGTAAATGTCAAAGCTAGAATTTGAATTCAAGGAGGACTAAATTAGCAGGTACTCCAACTCATACTTCTGCCTACTCCATTCTAACTATCTTAGGAAACTAATATTGGAAGGCGTAGGTGTTATGACCACTTGGAGAATGTTTTTAGAATTTTGTTTAATCATCTGATTAATTTTGGCAGCAAACTTATCTCAATGCATCTGGGAATAAAATTACTTTGATCAAGCAAAGTCCAATTACCTAAATCACATTTTTACTAGTTAAGACTACATTTAACACATGCTATTAAAATATTATATAAAATCTACTCAGATATTTAATCATAGTTTTGAAATGCCATAATCAGTTAAAATACCTGGTAGTTATATTGAAAGTTGCCCTTGGCTGTGGGAAGATGACTTATTCACCATTTTCACTGCTTTTTACCTGAACAGTTAGGGCCCATCACTGGGCCCCTTAGTTTTGCTTCAAAGCAAAAACTTAAATTAAGTCTTTAAATTTATGCTCAAATCCCCTCATTGATATATTGGGACATAATACTAACCTTTAATGGTTTTGCTAGCATGAGTGATAATGAATGTAAAGAATCTAGCTCTTTGATTGGTGAGACATGTCTCTTCTGTCAGGTGACAAATATCAGGTAGGGCCATTATAGCTCCTCTTATGCTAGTCGAAGGAAGAGCCCTCATCCAAGGGGAAAGCAATGCAAGGACATATTCTGATGAGAAGTCCCATTTAGTATAAGTGGGAATGGGTATATCCTACTTGGAGTTCTCTTTGGACCAGGTTCCCAGGTAGACTCAGGTATAGATCACTGGATAGGAGGAGAAGCTGAAGTAGAGAGAGAGAGAGAGCTATTTCATTAAAACAAAACAAAACAAAACCTCTTAAGACTAGGACCAAACATGTCCTCAGAACAAAAGATGTCTTAAAGGGCAAGGGGTATTGACCACCATTTCTTAGCAGTATATACCCACACATCTACAGTCACATCTATGTCTCCAGGACACCAGTTTATTGGACACTGTTGAGGCCCTCAATTTTACTAAATAGGATATGGGACTGGAGTCCGTCCAGCAGAACCAGCTTTCAGAAGTGCTTAGTGGCAAAGTCTGATAAAAGCAGCAAAACTCAGAGCTCCTGGAGAGGCATCATCTAGCAGAAGACACTGGGCACAGAAGAAGAATAAAAAAACCACAGACATACCCAGCAATCAACCAGCAGATACTCTGAATTGCTTGAGGTCACTGGGGTTATACCTTGTCAGCATTCCCTAGTAAAACTTACTGGACACTTACAGGCTTTTTCTTGGGCTTTTGATCTATATTAGCACATAATGTTACATTGAAACTTATATTAAATTAAACAACTTTTTTTTAATGACACTTCCCTTTAAAAGTGAACAATGTAATGGCTTTGGGCTTCCAAGCTGTCTTTTTCTTTTGCTCTAGTTTTTAGGTGCAGTCAATATTTTTGAAAATGCCTCAGAGCACTGAATGCATTTCCAGCATATGATGTAGCCCCAGTTTCATTTTCGGTGTTGAATTTCTGCCGTATTCAATCTGAACTACAATTTTAGAAATTACAAATTTTAGCAGTTAAAAGTGAGCCAGGGCCCAAAGTTAGTTTTGTAGCACATGGTACCATGTCAGTCAGCTCTCCTGCCCTGCTAGAGGCTTTGTGAACAAGGTATTGGGACCTTGGCTGAACATGGGGACATCATATTTCATGCCCGTGAAAAGGAAGGTTCATGCCTATAAGGTTACACATCGATACCAAGAAGAATAATTTATACTTAGTTATAAAGTTCAAATGGGATAAAGAAACCATGGGGAGCCATGATGCATGGCCTATGGACATGGTTAGAGGAAGAGAAGCCTGGCAGAATTATCTGGAGTTTAGATACTGATTGCAAAATACCAGCTATCAGTAGCTTCAGTTCGGTGAAAGAAGCAAACAGAAAACGTGGCAACATATTTAGGTACACCATCACTCAAAGCATGTGATTCCAGCTCAATATGTATTTCATTCTTCCTTTCTTCTGTGAAAAATTCCATTCTTAGTGCATTTTCCATTTCTTCAAGAAACTCATGGGCTATTAACTGATTTACCCTTAGTTTCCCGGAGCAAAGTGGCTTGGAGAGATAACTTGTAAGCCAAACTTGCTCTGTCAGGTCGGCTAAAGTATTTTCTCTACAAATAAACTACTGTGTGCCCAAACAATTTCCTCCTTGCAGCTTGAATGTGTTCTAAGATAGGAAAGATAGTGATTTCCAGCCAGACAGATGTACAGTAATGGTAATCGCCTCATGAGATTAAACTCACCAGAGCTGCAGGGTACTTTGTAAGAGAGTGAGTAATCCCTACTGTCACTCAGTGAAAAGACAAAGAATAGCTAGAAGCAGAAATGGCTCAAAATCCATTACCACCATCCCAAGCCTTGGCTCTTCTGACGTCTTCCCTATTTCATTAATACTATCAGCTTCCACAGTCTCTAGCCATGAACTTTGGCAATCATCCTGTTTTCTCTATCACCCTTACCTACTTATCTAATGAATCTTCAAGCCCTATCCAGACCATAGTGCATAGAGAGCTGTGGTGTTTTAAGTCACTGCAGGGTGAGTGGATGCTAAGGTGTTGATGAGACAGAAAAACATATAAAAAGAAAAACTGAGATCATTTCTCAGACTGGAAGGATTTTGTGGCTTTAGTTATGAACCTCAACATTAAAATTAAAAAAACTCTAACATCTCAAAAGTCTATCCATTCATATTCAGGCTTGTGGCTTGTGTGTCCTATTTCAATGTTCAACATTTATCATTTCTCAACGCTCCTTAAAACTCCAAATCTGACCAAGTTATACCATTTCTTAAGAAAAAAAAAAAGATCAACTCCCAATCATTTCCACACAGTGTAACATGGCTTCTGAGCTTCAACTTTAGTCATAATCTGACTTTCTAGGCATAGAAGCTTGTATACAGTTTTTAAAACAATAATTAATTTTCACACTTGAATGTCTGTCTTTATTATGCTGTTTCAACTCCACACAGTGTCTCTCTTTCCCAAGCACTTCTGCATACCTACTATCCTCATACCTACTATCTCTTCCCCTTCCTTTGAATTAACCTTGAAAACTTTCTTCTAAACTTCGTAGTTAGTTCCTGACTCAACTCTTTCCTAACCCCTTCATGCAGAATTAAGCACTTCTATATCTCTGGTGAGATGACCATCTTATTCAAACGGCCAATCATCATATGCCATTCACTATATTATGATTAAATGTAGGTGTATCTGCCTTCCCTTACTGATTATGATTGTATGGAGTTCAGATCTCTTCATGCCCTCATCTCCAGTGTCTAGCACACTGGCAAATAGTAAGGTGCTCAACATATATTTCAATTAATTAAAAATGAATATTAATTTATTGATTTACTTTTCAGGGTACTTACCCACCAATGCATGGTTAAAAGCATACTTGGACTGAATTTCATACTCCAAGTGATGACATTCACTTTCTTGTTATCACTGCCTCCAGTCCTGAGAGTTCTGAGGTTTGGTTTAGGAATGGAGAATTTTTTTAAAGAGAAGGGTGACAATAGTAAAACAGACCGATTCTTGAGACAAACCGTTTCTTAAGTTTTTATAATTAGGATTTAAAACAGAACAAAATGATATCACATACGAGGAAATGATTTCTTCAACCGCCTTCTTATCAATAACTTTGAGTAAAGTCAGCTCTACCACTACAGTTGCACTGTACAAATCAGGATCTGCCAGCCAAATGCGCTATTTCAATTTCAATTTCAATTAATTAAAGTATATAAATTAAAAATTCAGGGTTTTTTGTAGCACTGGCCACATTTCAAATGCTTAATAGCCACAGCTGGTCGGTGACTGCCATATTAAACAGTGCAGATATAGAAATTTCCGTTATCCTAGAAAGTTCTACTGAACAGCAATGATCTGTAAAATTTCCCAAACCACTGAAAGCTATATTTCAAATGCAGCATGTTTATATTACTCTCATGCCTAAATCCTTTACTGGATGTAGATCACGGCTAAGACTAAATTCAAAGGCTTTAATATGTATCCCATGCCCTTTATGAATGGCTTCTCTCGATGATCTCTTCAGCTTCACGGCTTTTCACAGTCCCACACGCATTCTATGTGCTAAAGGAAGTGGTGCTCTTTCAAGCTGACAAATTGGCAGAGCTCTGACCACCTGTGTACCTTTTGCCTGGCATTATTACTCATGTGACTAATTCCCATGCTCTTTCCAGCTACAACAACTTGAAACCTTCCTTGGTTCTCTCAGTTGATGATGCCCAATGATCATCTGTGTTATTATAATTCTGTGTGCTTCTTTCTCATCAATTGATGTGCTACATTTTCCAATATGGTTTTCCCTACACAGTAGTTGTATGCTTTTCACTTCAATCATATGCTGAATATGGTTGAAGAAGTATAATGATTTATCTTGTGGAATAAGAACATCAATGTTCTCTTACCACCCATCTTTAGCTCCCAAAATGGAGATGAGGCATACATAGTTCCTAAATGTGGTAATAGTTTAAATTACATATCTCTATAAGATTGATTTATGGTATGTATCTGCACTACTTTCTGATTTATAAACTTACTCTCTAATATCTCTTTTTAAAAATAAAAATGTAGCATCTATTTTTGAGTTAGTTACTTATATTATTTAGTTGCCCACATTATTTTATTTATTGATTTTAGTATTCTGATGCTTTGCCTACATCAAAATAATCATTACATATTCAGAGATCATTTTTTAAACATGAAGAATGACACAAGAAGTTTAAGAAATGTATCATAAGATGCAATATTCAGAGAAATAATTGGAGAATATATTATATTGTCAACATTTAACCACTATAATCAACTTTAGTCATCAAAGCTGCCTTAGAGTCTTTAGTATTTTAAGATTAATTTCAAAATAATTTATTCTATTATTACACTGACTTTCATACTAATGTAAATGAACTTAATAAGATGAAGCTCAAATGTGATGTTAAAACAGAAACATAATAGAAATTGTAACCCAAATGAGTACACTCCAAAGCAAAGAGGTTTTTCGGCTGGCTTCTGTGGAGGAATTTTCATTTCCTTTAATCCATATCACAGACTTGTCACATTCCCAAAAGGGGAGATGAAAATTCTAATAAAATATTTTTTGCATTTAAATGATAACTCATGTTCTGCATTCATTTGCCTTTGAAATTGACTGTTCAGAAAACACGGGCACTGTAGGGTTAAAAATACAATTGTGAACCTCACTTGCTCACACACAGTCCTGCTCTCTCCCCCACACTGCTTTCGTTTCACAGAGATTTTTCTAAATCTTCATTACTATTTATCAGTTAAAGACAAAATGATCTTTGTTTAATTTTAATTTTTGGAAATTATAAGTAGTACTCAATTAGCTTTTGTCATTAAGTCTAATCTGCATCGATTACCTGAGATACAATGACAAAAATTAAATGTGCCCATGTAACTCTTAAATCCTAGATAAATATTTGTTGATGGGCCATTATTCTAATTAGAAATGGTGAGAATATAAAATGACACTTTTGAGACCCAGGATATGTGATATGCACATGTGATGTGGTTTAGTCTTTGGAATTTCTTCACTTTCTCTGTTGTTCTTCACCACGAGAATTTCTAACACTTAGTTCATATTAACTATAGTATAAAATAAAATATTAAATAAGTGAACTGTAATACTTCGATGCTCTGAAAGTGGTATTAGGATTATTAAATAAATAGCACATTATCTCTCAGATCAGTCTAATGAAAACACATTTTATGACCTTAAAAACCAAATAATTAAATGAAGTGAGTGATAGAAAACACACATGGGACACAAGCATCTTTTAGATCTGTGACTACTTTACTCTATAACCTTTTGATAACGTTAGCTCTGGCCTCCCCATTTCATTTTTCATTCTAAACACACACATATGCATACACACACACACACCTGCACAAGTAGGTAATCTTCCAAATGTTACCAAGTGTGACACAATGCACACCATTTTGTTCTCAATCTAACACCTTTGCTTTCATAGCAGGTTACAATCACTTGTGTACAAAGTGCCAATACAGGAAGAATCATCATTTATCCTTGTCACATTCCTTCTTTCATGTATTTTTCTTCTCATCTATGTAACCATCACTCATTCCAAAGGGTATGCTTGAAGACGATTTTCCTTTTAGACAAGCTCAATTGTAATTCTTTCTCAGACAGAAATTCCAAGAATTACAATAATCTGTGCATACTTAAAATGTTCAGATTATTCTAGGATAGAGCTTTAAAAGCATAACTTCTTTGCAGTGACCTTTTGCTCTAACCTGGGGTTTCTGCTGTCATTACTCTCACTCTCTGTTTTGTCCTCCAAGGTTGGCTATAATTAAGGTCTTTTAGTACAGCAATGTTTGTAAAAGAATCTACAATATTGCAATTGCTTCTGACCACAGTATCTTCAGTAATAAGTTGGTCACTTCATAAGTCATGCTCAACCCTTAGAAACTCACTTTTTATATAAGCCACTGGAAACCACTTAAAAAAAAAAACAGAACTCTGTATTGAGATTAAGTTTTCATGTGGGCACTACTTATTCAATCACTAAATATCAGTGTAGTAGTCTGTGGCTATTGGTCCTATATGGGCCAAGGGTCACCTTGCACTAAATGTCATTAGAAAATTTGTTAAGACCTGGAAGGACATCAGCAAGAGAAAAGAATAGGAATTCCAAGAGCTCATTCATCTGCAAAAACATCACTTTATACAAGTGTCTATATACAAAATTACCTTCACAAGAGCAAAGGAAATCAGGTGAGAGATTATAGCACCTACAGATAACACAGAAATAAGAGAGGACATGTTGAAAAGGATAAGAGGGACAGTTTTACATTAACCATGTCAACCCTCCCTGAGCCACTGGCAGCAAAGAGTAAAGAGAGATGCCCTTTGCGTGGGGGAGAAACAGGGAAGTAAGCACTGAACCTTGCATTGGACCTCAACACTAGACCTACCCCAGGAAAAGCCCACAGCCCCAGATTCTAGGCTGGTATCCATGGACTAAGCCTCCAGACCTAAGTGCCAGGAGAGATACCACAACCTCAGGCTCCAGGAAGGCCTGGTGTACTTGGTATATGGGCCTTTGTCACTGCTAGAACAACCTCAGAGGCCCTAGGCTCCACACTGCCCACAGCACTGGGCTGACCTCCAGGTCTCCAGGCTTCAGGCCCACCTTAGAACCAGGCCAGCCTCTGCAGCCTGAGACTTGAGACCAGCACTGCAGAGCAACCCTCCAAGCCAGCCCTTGTGGATATAGACTCCAGGTCTACTCAGGACTAGGATAGACACTGTGGCCCTGGGCTCTAGGCCTGACCCAGGTTTCAGACCAGCCTAGAGCCACGTTTGCCCATATAGCCTCATGCCTCTGGCCCAGTCCATGCCAGGTTGGCATTTCTGGCCTCAGGGAATCAGCGGTCCCTCCCTCCAGGCCAGCTCCTGTGACCCTAAGCTCCAGCAGACCCAGGGCCTAAGCCCAGTAAATGTCAGTACTGAACCAGCCAATATTGACCCAGGCTCTAGGACTGACCTTGTGAATCCAGATTCCAGGCCAAGCCCTGTGGCTCCAGGACTCAGGCCAGCCCTCACAGACCTAGACTTCAGGCCAATACACACACATACCTACTCTCTATGCTGCCTTCAGAAGTCCTAGGCTACAGGCCCATCCCCATATCCCCAGCCTCCAGGCCAACATCTATGGCTCCAGGCCCCCGGCAGAACTCAAAATTTCAGGCTCTAGACCAACCTCTACAGGCCCGGGCTCCATGCCTGCCCCAGTACCAGGCCATTCCCAGGCTCTAGGTCAATTTCTGTGGCCCCAGATGCCAGAGGAGCCAGGGTCCAGGCTTGCCCCAGTAGACACTACAGACAGATTGGCCCTTCCAGACTGAGTCTCCAGGACTTCCCTCACAGATCCAGGTTCCAGGACAGCCCGTGTAGATGCAGATACCAGGTCTACACCTGTGGACTCAGGATCCAAGCCTGTCCCAGTGGACCCAAGTGGTAAGCCTATCACAGTGCCTAGCCAGCCCCTGCAGGCTTAGTCTTAAGGCCTACCCCAGTGCCAGTGAACTTCTGTGAACCCAGGATCCAGGCCTACCCCCACAGACCCAATCAACAGGCCCACCCCAGTGGATCCAATTTGCAGGCCCAGCTACCTGCTAAACCAGGTATCAAGTCAGCCAACCGTACAACTCCAGCAGAAATCTCTCCTGAGGATCATGCCAGACAGGCTACCCAGAATCTCTAAATGGAATGACTAGCGAAATTCTCTTTTTAAAAAAGCCATTCTACAAAGACTGGAATAAGACTATTACTTCACATGCATGAACATCAATGTAAGTCAACAAGATATGAAAAATATGAAAAATAAAACAAAATACTACCACCAAAAAACAAAATAATCTCCTAGTGACTGAACCCAGAGAAATGGACATGAACAAACTGCCTAACAAAGAATTAAAAGTAATTGTTTTAAAGAAGTTCAGTGAATTTCAAGAAAATGTAAACAAATCCACAAAATCAGGAAAACAACAAATGATCAAGACAAAAATTTTGGCAGAGAGATGTAAATTATTTTTAAAAAATCAAATTCTGGAGCTAAAAAATACAAGGAATAGAATGAATAAATGCATCAACAGCAGGATTGATCAAGCAGAAAAATCTGTGAACTTGAATAAAGGTAATTGAAAATAAACAATCAGAAAAGTAAAAAGATAAAGGAATAAGGAAAGTTTATTTGATGTACGGAACACCACCAAAAAGCAAATGTTCAAATTATGATAGTTTAAGAAGAAAGGGATAAAACACAAGAAAGCTTATTTAAAGAAATAATAGCAGAAAAGTTGCCAAATTTGGAGAAAAATAAGTATCTAAGTACAGGCAGGTCAAAAGCCTCAAGACAGAAAGGAAGTAACAAAGGATTTACAAAACAACCAAAAAAAATTTTTTTTTAATGATATTAGTAAGTCATTATATATCCATAATTACCTTGAATGTGAATGGAATAAATTCTTGGATAAAAAGAAATATAATGGTGACTATATTTGAAAACAAGACCCAACTATGTGCTTCCTACAAGAAACACACTTTACTTTTAAGGAAACACATAGATTCAAAATGAAGAGAAGAAAAAAGACATTCCTACAAATGGAACTCAAAAGAGAGCAGGGGTAGCTATATTATACCAGATAAAAAGACTTTAAGTCAAAAGCTCTAAAAGGACAGAAAGATGGTCATTATATAATAAAGGGGTTGATTCATCAAAAGGATATAACAATTGTAAATACATATATACCCAATACTGGAACACCAAAATATGTAAAGCAAATATTAAATGATATGAAGAGAGATATGGATTGCAATACGATGACAGTAGGGTATTTCAATACTTGACTTCCAGCAATAGACAATTCATCCAGATAGAAAAAGAAAAAGAAATTTGGGATTGATTGATTGATTGATTTATTTATTTATTTCACTTTATATAAGTTTATTGTATTTTTTTATTATACTTTAAGTTTTAGGGTACATATGCACAATGTGCGGGTTTGTTACATATGTATACATGTGCCATGTTGGTGTGCTGCACCCATTAACTTGTCATTTAACATTAGGTATATCTCCTAATGCTATCCCTCCCTCCTCCCCCCACCCCACAATAGGCCCCAGTGCGTGATGTTCCTCTTCCTGTGTCCATGTGTTCTCATTGTTCAATTCCTACCTATGACTGAGGACATGTGGTGTTTGGTTTTTTGTCCTTGCGATAGTTTGCTGACAATGATGGTTTCCAGCTTCATCCATGTCCCTACAAAGGACATGAACTCATCATTTTTTATGGCTGCATAGTATTCCATGGTGTATATGTGCCACATTTTCTTAATCCAGTCTATCATTGTCGGACATTTAGGTTGGTTCCAAGTCTTTGCTATTGTGAATAGTGCCGTAATAGACATACATGTGCATGTGTCTTTATAGCAGCATGATTTATAATCCTTTGGGTATATACCCAGTAATGGGATGGCTGGGTCAAATGGTATTTCTAGTTCTAGATCCCTGAGGACTTGCCACACTGACTTCTGCTCACCAATATCCACTGTTCTGCAGCCTTCGCTGCTGATACCCAGGCAAACAGGGTCTGGAGTGGACCTCCAGAAAACTCCAACAGACCTGCAGCTGAGGGTCCTGAGTGTTAGAAGGAAAACTAATAAACAGAAAGGACATCCACACCAAAACCCCATCTGTACATCACCATCATCAAAGACCAAAGGTAGATAAAACCACAAAGGTGGGGAGAAACCAGAGCAGAAAAGCTGAAAATTCTAAAAATAAGAGCGCCTCTTCTCCTCCAAAGGATTGCAGCTCCTCGCCAGCAATGGAATAAAGCTAAATGGAGAATGACTTTGACGAGTTCAGAGAAGGCTACAGACGATCGGTAATAACAAACTTCTCTGAGCTAAAGAATGATGTTCGAACCCATCGCAAAGAAGCTAAAAACCTTGAAAAAAGATTAGATGAACGGCTAACTAGAATAAACAGTGTAGAGAAGTCCTTAAATGACCTGATGGAGCTGAAAACCATAGCACGAGAACTACGTGATGCATGCACAAGCTTCAGTAGCCGATTTGATCAAGTGGAAGAAAAGGTATCAGTGATTGAAGATCAAATGAATGAAATGAAGTGAGAAGAGAAGTTTAGAGAAAAAAAGAATAAAAAGAAATGAACAAAGCCTCCAAGAAATATGGGACTATGTGAAAAGACCAAATCTACGTCAGACTGGTGTATCTGAAAGTGATGGGGAGAATGGAACCAAGTTGGAAAACACTCTTCAGTATATTATCCAGGAGAACATCCCCAACCTAGCAAGGCAGGCCAACATTCAAATTCAGGAAATACAGAGAATGCCACAAAGATACTCCTCCAGAAGAGCAACTCCAAGACACATAATTGTCAGATTCATCAAAGTTGAAATGAAGGAAAAAATGTTAAGGGCAGCCAGAGAGAAACGTCGGGTTACCACAAGGGGAAGCCCATCAGACTAATAGCGGATCTCTCGGCAGAAACTCTACAAGCCAGAAGAGAGTGGGGGCCAATATTCAACATTCTTAAAGAAAAGAATTTTCAACCCAGAATTTCATATCCAGCCAAACTAAGCTTCATAAGTGGAGAAATAAAATCCTTTACAGACAAGCAAATGCTGAGAGATTTTGAAATATGGGATTTAAACTACACTTTAGAATAAGTAGAACTAAGAGTCATATGTAGAACATTCTATCCAACATACACAAATCTACAAATGTGGTGTACCCATTATGAGAATAAAGAAAAAATATGATCATCTCAATAGGTGCAGAAAAAGCATTTGACAAAATACAAAATACTTTCATGATAAAAACTTCCAATAAGTTCAGTTTAGAAGAAATGTACCCCAACACAATAAAGATTATATATGACAAACCCACAGCTAACATCATACTCAAAGATGAAAAGTTGAAAGCTTTTCCTCGAAGATTAGAAACAAGACAAAGATGCCCACTTTCTCATTTTATTCAACATAGTACTAGAAGTTCTAGCCAGAGCAGTTAGTGAAAAGAAAGAAAGAAAAATCATCCAGGTTGGAAAGGAAGAAGTTAAATTGTCTCTGTTTGCAGATGACATTATCATATTTATAGAAAACTGTAAATACTCCACTAAAAGTGTTAGAACTAATAAACTAATGCTGTAAAGTAACAAGATACAAAATTTACATAAAAATCTATATTTTCTATACATTAACACTGAACTATTTTAAAAATAAAGAAAACAATTCCATTTACAATAACTATATAAAAATAAAATATTTAGGAATAAATTTAACAAAGAAAGTAAAAGACCTGTACATGGAAAACTATAAAACAATGATAAAAAATTTTAAGAAGACAGAAATAAATGAAAAGATATCCTATGATCAAGGATTGAGAGAATTAATACTGTTCAAGTGTTCAAATTACCCAAAGTCATCTACATTTTCAATGCAATCCTCATCAAAGTTCGAATGATATTTTTTGCAGATGTAGAAGAAACAATCCTAAAATTCACACGGAATCACAAAAGACCCCAGACAGCCAAAGCAATCTTGAATAAAAATAATAAAGCTGGAAGTATCTAACTGACTTTAAAACATACTACAAAACTATAGTAATCAAAATAGCATGGTACTGGCATAAAAACAGAAACATAGACTAATGGAACAGAATAATGATGCCTAAAATAAATTCTCACATTTATGGTCAATTGATTTTTAACATTCAACAAATGGCCAATAACACATAATGGGAAAAAGAGAGTCTCTTCAATAAATAGTGTTGCATTTCACCCCACAGAAGAATAAAATTAGACCCTTATCTCACATTGTATTAAAAAAGAACTAAAAATGCATTAAAGACCTAATGTAACACCTAAAAATGTAAAACTTTTAGAAGGAAACATAGGGAAAATAAACTAAGACATTGGTCTGGGCAATTATTATTATTTTTTTAATGTGACCTCAAAGGCAGAGAGACCAAAAGCAAAAATAGACAAATGGGCTTACCTCAAACTAAAAGACTTCTGCATAGGAAAGGAAACAATCAACAGATTGAAGAGACAACCTACAGAGTGGGAGAAAATATTTGTAAGCCATGCATCTTATAAAAAGTTCATATTTAAAAGATGTAAAGAACTTAAACAACTCAATAGCAAGAAAACGGCCCTTTTAAAAAATGTACAGAGGAACTGAATGAACGTTTCTCAAAAGAAGGCATGCAATTGGCCAAGAGGCATATAAAAAGTGCTCAATATCACTAATTGTCAGAGAAATGCAAGTTAAAATCACAATGAGATATCATCTCACATGTATGTGTTGGAGTAGCTATTATCAAAAAGACAAAAAGTGTGGGTTAGAATGTGGAGTAAAGGGAACTCTTGCACACTGTTGGTGGGAATGAAAATTAGTAGAGCCACTATGGAAAAAAGTATGGGAAGTTCCTCAAAAAATTAAAAATAGAACTACCATATGATCTAGCAATCTCAATACTGGGTATATAGCCAAAGGAAATAAAATCAGTGTACTAAAGAGACATCTGCACTCCCATGTTTATTGCAGCACTATTTAGAGTAGCCAAGATATGGAATCAACTTAAGTGTCAGTGGATAAAGAAACTGTGGTATGCATACACAATAAAATACTATTCAGCTTTACAAAGGAAGAAAACTTTGTCATTTGCAACAACGTGGATAAGCTTGGAATACATTATGTTAAGTGAAATAGGTCAGGCACCGAAAGTCAAATACTGCATAATCTCATGCATATGTAGAATTTTAAAAACTTGAACTCACAGAATGGTGGTTAACAGTGGCTGAGGGTTGTGGGGTTAGAGAGATGTTGGTCAAAGCATACAAAATTTCAAATAGGAGGAATAAGTTCAAGGGATCTATTGTAGAATATAGTGACTATAGTTAAAACAATGTATTATTGAAAGCTGCTCTGAGAGTATGTTTTAAGTGTTCTTACCACAAAAATTGATAAGTTGTGAGATAATGCTTATGTTATATAGCTTTATTTAACCATTCCACATTTATACACATTTTAAGACATCATGATATACATGATAAATATGTACAATTTTTATTTATTAAAAAAGAAAAAATAGGCCGGGCACAGTGGCTTATGCCTGTGACCCCAACACTTTGGGAGGCTGAGGCCAGCAGATATCTTGAGGTCAGGAGTTAGGCCAACATAGCAAAACCCCATCTATACTAAAAATACAAAAATTAGCCAGGTGTGGTGGTGTGCTCCTGTGGTCCCAGCTACTCGGGAGGCTGAGGTAGCAGGATCACTTAAGCCCAGGAGACAGAGGTTGCAGTGAGCCAAGATCTTGCCACTGCACTCCAGCTTGGACTACAGAGAGACACTCTGTCTCAAAAAAATAAAAGAACATTGCTAAGATAATGCAGAGTTGTTGAAAAATTTTACTTCTGAAATAATGTTGCTATATTCGAGTCCTAACTTCACTTCTTCCTAACCTTGAGACCTATAGCTCAGTTTCCTAGGTTTTTATCAGTTTCCAACTACAACACAGAGGTAATAATAGTACCTTCCACATAGGATTGTAAGGATTAAATGAAATAATTTATAACATACTAAACAGAGTGACTGGCGCAGAGTTAGCTGTCTATAAATGTAACTTATGATAATTTTTAGGAAGCATAAATGAGATTTCTAAATACATGCCCTATCTACTATCATCACGACTTTAGCACACTGCTTACATAAGTGAATTTTTCAAATGTATCCAGGTATTTATGTTCAGTTATATTATACATACCTTATTAATATTTGCATTTCCAGTACTTGCGTAGTTCCTAGTATTGTGTGTAGTAGGCAAGAAAAATGTTCTTTGTCTGATGATCACATAAATTAATGATTTAATGGATAAATAAAAACATATGAACAGCTAGTTGAAATTATAATGTAAATAGCTAAACCCCAATTGCCTTGAAAATATTATTTTATTCATTAATTTCTATAAAACTAACCGTTATTTTAAAAATATTTGTTAAGATTAAAATGGAATAAAGTATACTTAACTTGGAATTTATAAACATTAGTCATAGAAGGTCCACTGTTCCCAGACATTGTCCTGAAAGTTATGAATTCCAATGAGCATCTTCCTTTCTTGTTCTTTGTCCCTACACACGTCTTCTAAACAGATTTGTACCATCAGAGTAGGAAGAACAGCGAACCACATATGATGTAAAGTAATATGTTATTTATTTGGCATCCCTTCTCTCTAAATCTATATTCCTGGCACAGTTATGAGTTGTGGTGTACTACCACCACCCCACAGGTAAGCAGCAATTCTCATTTGGTGAACCAGAGCCCTTTGCAGGACATTTCTGAAAGTGCTAATGGGAAGGCTATTTCCTGCTTGGGAGATATAATACTGGCAGGATGTGAATTTGGGGCTTTCAGAGCCAACTTCTCTGGACACATGAAGAAAGCCCATATGTCCTAGGAAAGAAGCAGGTCAGCCTTTAGAAGGAAACAGATTCAAGCAATTGAGAGTAAAAGAGAAACTTAGTAACTTTATTTGAAACACTGGATGGAGATTTGTTTGAAACCACTTCCTACACCTCCTCCAGAAGCTTCCCACTTACAGTGGCCAATATATGTATTTTTTAAGTTCAAGTTTATTTGAGTTGTATTTTTGCCACTTTTCTACAGCATTTGTCCTGATTAATTTAGCTATGGAAAAAATTGAGATAACTTTGATTTTAATCATTTCCCAGTGTCCAAAAAAGGAAATAAAAAATTAATAGGGAATCCATGAGCTAGAATTAAGATATTTTCTTGTTTTTTAACTACTCATACATTTATAAAATATCTATTGAGCACTTACTATAAGCTGGACAGTTTTTCCTAACTGGTTAGAAGGGATCAATATACCAAATAGGCAAAGATCTTTGCCTTTATAGAACTTATATTCCAATGGGAAGAGAAAAAAGCACAATTATTATGTAGATTGTTTAAAAGTCATACCTCTGACAGGATGTGAGTAAATTGATATGGGAGGGAAAAAGTAGGACAGGATAGGATGTGTATGTATTGCAGAGGCTAAGGAAGAAATTTTGCATAAAGTAGTCAGGTTGGGCCTATTTGAGAATATGGGACTTGAGTAACTCTTTGAAGGAGGCGAAGGTGAAGAGTTCTCCAACTGTAGGGACAGCCAGTGTAAGGACCCCAAGATTAAAGCATACCTGGAATATCTAAGAAACAAAGGGAGTCCAGCACGAAGGAAAATAGGGAGAAGTTGCTAACAAGGTGATGCAGGATCATCTCCCAGAAGACTTTGAGGACCATTTTAATTTTGTTCTAAATGAAATGAATTTATTGAGAATTTTGAGTTGAGGAGTGGCATCATATGACTTTTGATTTGAAAGTATATTCTGCTGCCCTTTGAGACTAGTTATTGGGCACATGAAGGGGCAAAAACAGAACGAGGGAGGCAAGGTAGAAAGATATTGCAAGGATCCAGGTGAGAGATATTGGTAACTTGTCCAGAGTGAAAGTGGTGAAGGTAGTATATGATCACTATTTAGCATGTATATTTTGAATGTAGAGCTTACAGTATTTTCTTCCAGATCTGACATGGGGTGTGAGAGACAGAGAGGAGATAAGAATGATACCAAGATTTCTGCTAGGATGAAAAAGGCTGTTGAAGGAATTTTGGGTAAAAGATAAAGCGTTTAATTTTGGATGTGTTATGTTTGACATGCTCAACAGACTCACAACTGGAGATGTTCAGTAGATACACTTTAATATGAGAGTCTGGGTTTCAGAAGCTAGGTCTGAAAACATAAAAGGAATTGTGAATTACAGATGGGTTTTTTGTTTGTTTTTGTTTTTGTTTTTGTTTTCAGACAGAGTCTTGCTCTTGTCACCCAGGCTGGAGTGCAATGGCACGATCTTGGCTCACTGCAACCTCTGCCTCCTGGGTTCAAGCGATTTTCCTGCCTCAGCCTCCTGAGTAGCTGGGATTACAGGTACCCGCCACCATGCCTGGCTAATTTTTGTATTTTTAGTAGAGACAGGGTTTTGCCATGTTGGCCAGGCTGGTCTCGAACTCCTGACCTTGTGATCTGTCCCCTTCAGCCTTCCAAAGTGCTGGGATTATAGGCATGAGCCACTGTGCCCAGCCACAGATGGGTTTTATGTCATGAGACTTGCTAAGATCTCCAAGGAGATAACATCAATGGGTAAGTGAAGAGGACAAAGGACTGAGCCTGGTGTATTCCACATCAAGAGTTAAGGTAGAAGAGAGGGGCCTAACAAAGGAAAATGAAAAGTGACCGTTGAGCTAGAAAAGATGCAAAATATGCATTATATCCATTACATCTGAGAAGCCACATGGAAAAATGGTATTAAGGAGAAGGGAAGGATGAACCCAGTCAAAAACTGATGAGAAATCAAGTAAATTAAGAACTGAAAATGGAGCATTAGATTTAATAATGCAATTGTCATCTGGTGACCTTGATAAAAGTATTTTTGTAGCATATCAGGCAGGGAATGGCAAGAACACAATCACAGTAGTGGCAAAGAAACGGAGAAGAGGCATTTGAAACAATGATACAGATAACAGATTTAGGTAGTTTCCTGCACAGGGAGCAAAGGCATGGAGTAATAACTGACAAGTCAAGAGAGGGTTGGGTGATTTTCATTTGTTTGTTTTCTTTTCTTTTTGAATTTTCCATATAAATATATATGGGAATATATATCCCATATATTTCTGATGGAATGACCTGATAGAGAAAAGGACAATTGATGATGTGAGAGAGAAAGAAGGAAGAGAAATGTCGGAGTGATGGCCTTGATTATGAGTGAGAAAAGATGGCCCTATTACAGAAGTTGAACAGTTTACTTTATATGGGAACATGGATAATCAATTGTTGGTAAAAGGTGAAAATGCAGAGTAAGTGAATCTAGATTCAAGTAAGTAGGTAGATGTGGGGATGGGAGTCTGTAAAAGCCTCAGTATTTTCAATGAATTAGGTGACAAGGTTAACTGAGAATAAGAATGTGGGAGGAGGAGGAGGTATTGGGATTTTCTGTGAGAGAGGAGGATTATAAAAAGTCACTTAAGAAAGAAGAGAGAGCTAATAGGTAGTCTAAGTGGAGTACAGTTGTTGAGCATTGTTAGGTGTTGATTTGAGACCCATGGTCATGTATTCAATGAGGCCATTAGCTAGGTTTTGTGTTTTGTTCCAACTACCTACCTCTTTATGAACATAGGCACAGATAGAACAGGATTATAATTTTACCAGATAAATACCATAAAGTGAGATAGGGGCAGAGAATTATGTATATGCAACACAGTAATTATAATTGACTATTCAATTTATTTAGGAAACGAGAGGGGAAAGGATGTGAAAGGATAAAGGACAGTTAAATTTTACAGGATTAATGAATTGGGGGCAACTGGTAGGTCAAGGATAGTTGTAAGTCAATGACTAGAGTGAGTGAGTTAGAAAGAGGAGAGGCAGTGCTTTCTAAGAGCACTCAGAGGACAACACATGTGTTGAAGATAATGGAAGGGTATCAGGTATTGATGGCTGTAAGGCCTAAGATGTATGACCATAGGAATGAGTGACTGAGCTGTGGTGGGAAGCAAGAGCATTGGAGGAAAGGACGTTAAGGAAGTGTCAGGTGAAGATACTGAAAGTATCATTTCCATGTACTTTGAAATTCCAAAGAATTAAGGCAGAAGTAATAATAGCAAGAATGACAAGAAGTGAGAAGCTAAAATCATTGAAACATAAAGGGAAATGAGCATCATGAAAGAGAAGAATAATGCATAGTTCCAAAGGACCACAAATCTCTGGGACTGTCTGTGAGAAACACTCTATCAGAGAACAACGATTTATGGGCTAGATTAAAGAACAATTACTAAACGACATTATATCTAAGTCTCAGAGTCTATGAGGATTCTCGATTTGGATAAATTAATTTGGAAAAAAATTGATTATCTGTGGATAATTGGACTGGACACATAATGAACCCACAGCCTCTGCCCTGATTTCAGGATTCCCTGTGTGGTTTGTAGGGACTTGATGATGTTGTGTCAGGTTCAAGGACTGAATTGTCATACATACTGACGGCTAATGATGAATAATGCCTGCGTTTGTCCATTAGGATTTCTTTTATTTTGTTCTTCTTCCTCTTTTTTTTTTTCCAGTTTGAGAGAATGCCACCTACTGTTACTCATCAGGAGCTGACAGGAAAAGTAGTTAGGAATATGGATTGTTTGGTCCAATTAGCTAATTTAGATGATATAATTTATAACATGAAAAATAATCACAAAACAGGTGTGTAATCAAGAGAAACTCTATTTGTCTAACAGAGTTTAATTTTTTTTCAGGAGTTTTCATTTCTACATGGCAGTGAAAACTTTAATGTCAACACCTTCGTTATATTAGTCTCAGTCAGTTGCTTTTTTCCTAAAAATTTAAGTACTATTGAGTCGCTTCCAAGATGGCCGAATAGGAACAGCTCTGGTCTGCAGCCTCAGTGAGATTAACACAGAAGATGGGTGATTTCTGCATTTCTAACTGAGGTAACTGATTCGTCTCATTGGGACTGGTTGGAGAGAGTATGCAGCCTATGGAGGGCGAGCTGAAGCAATGTGGGGCATCACCTCACCTGGGAAACACAAGGGGTTGGGGGATTTCCCTTTCCTAGCCAATGGAAGCCATGACAGATTGTACCTGGAAAAATGGTAAACTTCCACCCAAATACTGCACTATTCCCACAATCTTAGCAACTGGCAGACCAGGAGATTCCCTCCCATGCCTGGCTGGGCTGGTCCCATGCCTTGGGAGCCTTGCTCACTGCTAGCGCAGCAGTCTGAGATGACCTGCAAGGCTGCAGCCTGGCGGGGGAGTTGGGTGTCTGCCATTGCTGAGGCTTGAGTAGGTAAACAAAGTGGCTGGGAAGCTCGAACTGGGCAGAGCCCACTGCAGCTCAGCAAGGCCTACTGCCTCTATAGACTACACCTCTGTCGGCAGGGCATAGCTGAACAAAAGTCAGCAGACAACTTCTGCAGACTTAAATGTCCCTGTCTGACAGCTCTGAAAAGAGCAGTGGTTCTCCCAGCACCATGTTTGAGCTCTGAGAACAGACAAACTGCCTCCTCAAATGGGTCCCTGACCCCCGTGTAGCCTGACTGGGCAATACCTCCCAGCAGGGGCTGATAGACACCTCATAGAGGTGGGTGCCCCTCTGGGATGAAGCTTCCAGAGGAAGGATCAGGCAGCAATATTTGCTGTTCTGCAATATTTGCTGCTCTGCAGCCTCCACTGGTGATACCCAGGCAAACAGGGTCTGGAGTGAACCTCCAGCAAATTCCAACAGACCTGCAGCTGAGGGGCCTGACTGTTAGAAGGAAAACTAACAAACAGAAAGGAATAGCATCAACATCAACAAAAAGGACATCCACACCAAAACCCCATCAGTAGGTCACCAACATCAAAGGCCAAAGGTAGATAAAACCGCAAAGATGGGGAGAAACCAGAGCAGAAGAGGTGAAAATTCCAAAAGCCAGAGCACCTCTTCTCCTCTAAAGGATAGCAGATGCTTGCCAGCAAGTGGACAAAACTGGACGGAGAACGAGTTTGATGAGTTGGCAGAAGTAGGCTTCAGAAGGTCAGTAATAGCAAACTTCTTCAAGATGAAGGAGCATGTTCTAACCCATTGCAAGGAAGTTAAAACCTTGATAAAAGATTAGACAAATGGCTAACTAGAAAAACAGTGTAGAGAAGACCTCAAATGACCTGATGGAGCTGAAAACCATAGCATGAGAACTTTGTGATGCATGAACAAGCTTCAATAGCTGATTCGATCAAGTAGAAGAAAGGACATCATTGAAGATCGAATTAATGAAATAAGGCAAGAAGACAAGATTAGAGACAGAGTAAAAAGAAACAAAGAAAGCCTCCAAAAAATAAGGGAATATGTGAAAAGATCAAATCTACCTTTGATTGGTGTTCCGGAAAGAGATGGGGAGAATGAAACCAACTTAGAAAACACTCTTTAGGATATTATCCAGGAGAAATTCCCCAACCTAGCAAGGCAGGAAATACAGAGAACACTGCAAAGATACTCCTGGAGAAGAGCAACCCCAAGACACAATTGTCAGATGCACCAAGGTTGAAATGAAAGAAAAAATGTCAAGGGCAGCCAGAGAGAAAGGTCATGTTACTCACAAAGGGAAGCACATCAGACTAACAGCGGATATCTCAGCAGAAACGCTACAAGCCAGAAGAGAATGGGGGCCAATATTCAACATTCTTGAAGAAAAGAATTTTCAACCCAGAATTTCATATCCAGCCAAACGAAGCTTCATAAGTGAAAGAGAAATAAAATCCTTTACAGACAAGCAAATGCTGAGAGATTTTGCCACCAGGCCTGCCTTACAAGAGCTCCTGAAGGAAGCACTAAACATGGAAAGGATCAACCAGTACCAGCTACTGCAAAAACATGCCAAATTGCAAAGATCATTGATGCTATGAAGAAACTGCATCAATTCACAGGCAAAATAACCAGCTAACATCATGACAGGATCAAATTCACACATAACAATATTAACCTTAAATGTAGATAGGCTAAAGGCCCCAATTAAAATACATGGACTGGCAAATTGGATACAGAGTTAATTAAGACCCATCAGTGTGCTGTATTCAAGAGACCCATCTCACGTACAGAGACACACAGAGGCTCAAAATAACGGGATGGAGGAAGATCTACCAAGCAAATGGAAAGATTTTGCAACCCTAGTCTCTGATAAAACAGACTTTAAACCAAAAAAGATCAAAAGAGACAAAGAAGGCCATTACATAATAGTAAAGGAATCAATTCAACAAGAAGAGCTAACTATCCTAAATATATATGCACCCAATACAGGAGCACCCAGAGGTATAAGGCAATTCCTTAGAGACCTACAAAGAGAATTAGACTCCCACGCAATAATAATGGGAGACATTAATACCCCACTGTCAACATTAGACAGATCAATGAGACAGAAAGTTAACAAGGATATCCAGGAATTGAACTCAGCTCTGCACCAAGTGGACCTAACAGACATCTACAGAATTCTCCACCCCAAATCAAGAGAATAGACATTCTTTTCAGCACCATATTGCACTTATTCTAAAATTGCTCACATAATTGGAAGTAAAACACTCCTCAGTAAATGTAAAAGAACTGAAATCACAACAAACTGCCTCTCAGACCACAGTGCAATCAAATTAGAACTCAGGATTAAGAAACTCACTCAAAACCATTCAACTACATGGAAACTGAACAACCTGCTCCTGAATGACTACTGGGTAAATAACAAAATGAAGGCAGAAATGAAGATGTTCTTTGAAACCAACGAGAAAAAGACACAACATACCAGAATCTCTGGAACACATTTAAAGCAGTGTGTAGAGGGAAATTTATAGCACTAAGTGCCCAAAAGAGAAAACAGGAAAGATCTAAAATCGACACCCTAATATCACAATTAAAAGAACTAGAGAAGCAAGAGCAAACACATTCAAAAGCTAGCAGAAGGCAAGAAATAACTAAGATCAGAGCAGAACTGAAGGAGATAGACACAAAAAAACCTTCAAAAAATCAGTGAATCCAGGTGCTGGTTTTTGAAAAGATCAACAAAATAGATAGACTGCTAGCAAGATGAATAAAGAAGAAGAGAGAGAAGAATCCAATAGACGCAATAAAAAATGATAAAGGGGATATCACCCCCAATCCCAAAGAAAGACAAACTACCATCAGAGAATACTATAAACACCTCTAGGCAAATAAACTAGAAAATCTAGAAGAAATGGATAAATTCCTGGACACATAAACTCTCCCAAGACTAAACCAGGAAGAAGTTGAATCTCTGAATAGATCAATAACAGGTTCTGAAATTGAGGCTATAATTAATAGCCTACCAACCAAAAAAATTTCAAGACCAGATGGATTCATAGCCCAATTCTACCAGAGGTAAAAAGAGCAGTTGATGCCATTCCTTCTGAAACTATTTCAATCAATAAAAAGAGAGGGAATCCTCCCTAACTCATTTTATGAGGTCAGCATCATCCTGATACCAAACCTTGCAAAGACACAACAAAAAAAAAAGAACATTATGGAGCAAAATTCCTGGTGAACATCGATGTGAAAATCCTCAATAAAATACCGGCAACTCGAATCCAGCAGTACATCAAAAACTTATCCACCACAATCAAGTCAGCTTTATCCCTGGGATGCAAGGCTGGTTCAACATATGAAAATTAATAAATGTAATCCATCACATAAACAGAACCATTGACAAAAACCACGATTATCTCAAGAGATGCAGAAAAGGCCTTTGACAAAATTCAACAACGCTTCATGCTAAAAACTCTCAATAAATTAGGTATTGATGGGACGTATCTCAAAATAATAAGAGCTATCTATGACAAACCCACAGCCAATATCATACTGAATGGGCAAAAACTGGAAGCATTCCCTTTGAAAACTGGCACAAGACAGGGATGCCCTCTCTCACCACTCCTATTCAACATAGTGTTGGAAGTTCTGGCCAGGGCAATCAGGCAGGAGAAGGAAATAAAGGGTATTCAAGTAGGAAAAGAGGAAGTCAAATTGTCCCTGTTTGCAGATGACATGATTGTATATTTATAAAACCCCATTATCTCAGCCCAAAATCTCCTTAAGCTGATAAGCAACTTCAGCAGTCTCAGGATACAAAATCAATGTGCAAAAATCACAAGAATTCCTATACACCAATAACAGAAAAACAGAAAGCCAAATCATGAGTGAACTCCCATTCACAATTGCTACAAAGAGAATGAAATACCTAGGAATACAACTTACAAGGGATGTGAAGGACCTCTTCAAGGAGAACTACAAACCACTGCTCAATGAAATAAAAGAGGACACAAACAAATGGAAGAACATTCCATGCTCATGGGTAGGAATAATCAATATCGTGAAAATGGCCATACTGCCCAAGGTAATTTATAGATTCAATGCCATCTCCATCAAGCTATCAATGACTCTCTTCATACAATTGAAAAAAACTACTTTAAAGTTCATATGGAACTAAAAAGGAGCCCACATTGTCAAGACAATCCTAAGCAAAAAGAAGAAAGCTGGAGGCATCATGCTACCTGACTTCAAAGTATACTACAAGGCTACAGTAACCAAAACAGCATGGTACTGGTACCAAAACAGATATATAGACCAATGGAACAGAACAGAGGCCTCAGAAATAACACCACACATCCACAACCAT
This sequence comes from Pongo pygmaeus, assembly GCF_028885625.2. Lineage (NCBI taxonomy): Eukaryota > Metazoa > Chordata > Mammalia > Primates > Hominidae > Pongo > Pongo pygmaeus. The sequence continues at coordinate 60,943,108 of NC_072381.2, forward strand.
CTGATCTTTGACAAACCTGACAAAACAAGAAATGGGTAAAGGATTCCCTATTTAATAAATAAAACTGGCTAGCCACATGTAGAAAGCTGAAACTGGATCCCTTCCTTACACCTTATACAAAAATTAACTCAAGATTGCTTAAATACTTAAATGTAAGACCTAAAACCATAAAAACCCTAGAAGAAAACCTAGGCAATACCATTCAGGACATAGGCACCATGGGCAAAGACTTCATGACTAAAACACCAAAAGCAATGGCAACAAAAGCCAAAATAGGCAAATGAGATCTAATTAAACTAAAGAGCTTTTGCACCACAAAAGAAACTATCATCAGAGTGAACAGGCAACCTACAGAATGGGAAAAAATTTTTGCAATCTACCCATCTGACAAAGGGCTAATATCCAGAATCTACAAAGAACTTAAACAAATTTACAAGAAAAAAACAACCCCATAAAAAAATGGCAAAGGATATGAACAGACACTTCTCAAAAGAAGACATTTATGCAGCCAACAGACACATGAAAAAATGCTCATCATCACTGCTCATCAGGGAAATGCAAATCAAAACCACAATGAGATACCGTCTCATGCCAGTTAGAATGGTGATCATTAAAAAGTCAGGAAACAACAGATTCTGGAGAGGATGTGGAGAAATAGGAACACTTTTACACTGTTGGTGGGACTGTAAATTAGTTCAACCATTGTGGAAGACAGTGTGGAGATTCCTCAAGGATCTAGAACTAGAAATACCATTTGACCCAGCCATCCCATTACTGGGTATATACCCAAAGGATTATAAATCATTCTACTATAAAGACACACACACACACGTATGTTTATTGTGGCACTATTCACAATAGCAAAGACTTGGAACCAACCCAAATGTCCATCAATGATAGACTAGATTAAGAAAATGTGGCACATATACATCATGGAATACTATGCAGCCATAAAAAAGGATGAGTTCATGTCCTTTGCAGGGACATGGATGAAGCTGGAAACCATCATTCTCAGCAAACTATCACAAGGACAGAAAAGCAAACACTGCGTGTTCTCACTCATAGGTGGGAATTGAACAATGAGAACACATGGACACAGGGTGGTGAACATCACACCCTGTCGGGGGCTGGGAGGCTGGGGGAGGGATAGCATTAGGAGAAATACCTAATGTAAATGACGAGTTGATGGGTGCAGCAAACCAACATGGCACATGTATACCTATGTAACAAACCTGCACATTGTGTGCATGTATCCTAGAATTTAAAGTATAATGAAAAATATTAAGTACTATTTTCTCAGTTACTACTCAGTTCTAAGTCACTATTTCCGTGTTGCCTTTGCCCTTCCTTCTGGTTTTGTAACACCCATGTGGAATTTGCATGTCACTAGAGAAAGGTGTTGAAAGAGAACAGGGCATGTGCATGGTTTCTGGCATTGGTGACTACTGTTGCTGGCTATTAGGGTAACTAAAAGAATTAGTGCCTGAGATAGGGTAAAAGACAATATCATTAGAGGAGGGCATATCAAATCGCTGGAAGACTAAATATTAGAAGAATTCTCTACATGTATGTCAAAACAGCAAATAATTAAATATATTAATTATTTAGAAAAAATAATAGCACGGGCAGAATATGTAGCTGGCTTGGCTATCTGGGACTCCTATCCCTTTCTGGCATATAGATGATTCTACAGAGGCTTATAAACCCTTGTTGCTATCCCAGAGAAGTGGTTTATTTTATAGTCTCTGCTCCTGGGTTACCCTTTCTTTGCTTGATGGCCATTCAGGAAATCTCCTGAATTGACATTCATCAAGCCAGCTTATGTTTTCTGAAAATGCCTGTAGTTTAGTCTGGGTCCCAGGAATAGAACTAGAAGTAAGATAAAAAGAAAGAGAATGTACTAAAGCCTAAAACTAATAGTATGATTCCTGGATAGCATATCCTACGGATTTAGTAGTTTAATTTAAGCTGGGTGGTGCATCCATTTCAAACTACACCCTTTATTTTTTTTACTCAGATTGGGATATAAGCTCTTCAGGAGCCCCAGACAGCCTAAGAAAATAGTTGCTTTAGATAATCTTGTTTGTGATGAGTTTTGAAAATGCAAGAAGAGAGAATACTTAAGGTACTATATCATCTGGAAGACATACATAGCTACAACAACATACAAGTGTCAGTTCCACCACACTTCTGAAACAGGTGGGACATAAATTTCTGATAGATTATGGCAACAGATTCTTCCTAATTTTCTGCCTTCTCTCATTCACATGCCCGGTTCCATGAAAGATAATTAAAGATTTATTTCAGGCTAAATGAGCACTTACAATAAATTTGATAAAACTATGCCTAGATATCTAAACTACCCATCAATTTGACTTGTCAGTATCAGAGTAACACTAGGACAAACTGTCAACAAGCAAGTAGCATAGGAACCATGGATGCTGAAACAGAGCTAACGCCAGTTGTCTTTTACCTTGTTCAGGATGTGATAGGGAAAACCTCTGAGAATCTGTAACTTACTGCTAATGTGGGATCTAGGAAGGCCTGGGAGGTGCATTCTATCAGAAATGATAGGGAAAAGAAATCTGTGGTGTTCGTTACTCAGTCTCCTTGACAGCGAGACCAGATGCCCCATTCATAAACGATGATACTATTTACTTAATATGACTTTCAGTGATACACTGTAGGTGGTTGTGTATTATGTACTTATAAGTATGTACTTATTCAGGTGTGATCTTATAATTCCCTCACATGGTTATGGGTACTAAACTGCTTACTAAGGGTGGAAATGTATGGAAGCTGTATTACTGACCTATGACATTAGAAACTCCAGCATTGCTTTCTGTACCTTCATCATAACAAAAGGGCAAAGACCCTTGTTGCCCATTTTTCCTGCTCTGGGGTAGATTAAAAGGTAACCTACTTAAAAGATTAAAAGGTGATTATGACAGATAATGCCAGTTAGTACTCACTTTCTCTCCCCTTCTTCCTTTGTGATAGAACCTTCAATAGAACATGACCATTCAACTGAAGACTTCATTACCCTCCATTTCCTGATGTTACATGTGGCTATACAGTTAAGTTTCTACCAATAGACTTCGAGCATACACAGTGAGTACCATTTCTTGGCCCTGCCTTTAAAAAACATAGATATAAACTTCACTTTCCTTGCTCTCCGTTCCCTGTTTAGGAAGAATGTTATAATGACATGAACTGAAGCAACTATTTTAGACTGTGAGATGAAATCCACATGTTTAGGATGGCAGAGCAGCAAACCAGAAGGAGCCTGGATCTGCAGTGACAGCCTGGATTCTTAGGCTTGTACTGATGTACTGTATGGTGAAGAAACAAACTTCCGCTTATTTAAGCTATAATGTGTTATTTTGATGTTAGATTCAATAAATAAACTGATCATCTGAATATTATAGCAGCAAATGGCTGCTTTCTAGAGTATGTTTGAAAGGCTAATTTAGTGGGAACTCTTGTTACTCATGTAAAAACATCATCATGACACTCATGAGACACAGAATTTGGTAGTTTCATAAGAACATAAATTAATAATTATTTTAAAAGTAGTTTCATATTTGAATATGGAGCCAGCCAATCATGGTGGCGTGTACCTGTAGTCTCAACTACTTGAGAGGCTGAGGTGGGAGGATTGCATGAGGCCAGGAGTTTGAGGCTGCAGTGGGCTATATTCATGTCAGTGAATAGCCACTGCACTCCAGCCTGGTCAACAGGGCAAGACCCTGTCTCTACACAAAATAATAATAATAAAGAAAGAAATTGTAATCATTGTTATCCTTGTGTATGAAGTATACTTGTATACCAGATATTCAAGGGTGAGGAAGTCAAGCTGATGCATGGGGTCATCTTCTTTCTACTTTTGCCCATTTTCGGGGGAGTGTGTGGGAAGAACAAGAAAGCCCAGGACTGAATTAACTAAGAGAAATCCAAAACAAGTAAAGGGAACCTCACTCTATCCTTTACAGAAAACAGAAGAAAGGAAAAGTTACTGTGACTCTTAGAGGGTGACTCTAACTGTTGTGAGTAAGAGTAAGAATCCCATAACACTAACAGAAGGAGGCCCTGAACTCTCTTCCATATATCTTAATATGGACACTTCAGCATTTGAATCTGTGGAGGAACCTGGTCAATTTGGGTGGGATACACATTCAGTCATTTATTCAGTTATCATTTAAGTTTCTACCTAATAAAGAATCTAAACCAACAAATAAGAATTCATGTCTTATTACTTGTCTGTACTGTTGGCTGAGCTTAGGAGCTGTTGACTAAAAAAAATATGTTGTATTGGCCAGGCATGGTGGCTCACACCTGTAATCCCAGCACTTTGGGAGGCCGAGGTGGGCAGATCATGAGATCAGGAGATCGAGACTATCCTGGCTAACATGGTGAAATCCCATCTCTACTAAAAATACAAAAAATTAGCCGGGTGTGGTGGTAGGCACCTGTAGTCCCAGCTACTCAGGAGGCTGAGGCAGGAGAATGGCATGAACCTGGGAGGCGAAGCTTGCAGTGAGCCAAGATTGTGCCACTGCACTCCAGCCTGGGTGACAGAGTGAGACTCCGTCTCAAAAAAAAAAAAAAAAAATGTTGTATCACCTCCACCTCATAAAGCCTATATTCTAGAACCTAACTGTACGCTGTAAAGATTAGAGAGTTTATAATTTATTATGTAAGTGTTACATTGCTCCCCTTAAATGAAAGACAATTTCTAGTTCACATGCATTTATTGTTCATACCTTGTCCATTTTTTTTGGAGATCAATCAAGAACTCTCCTTTTTTTTTGGAAAAATAGTGAGAATTTGTATATTTCCTACGCTTTATTTATTTTATTGAAATTCTGCCCAACTTTCTAAATACCCCTCTGTTACAGGAATTTACTTTGCAGTTGGGAACTTCAGTAGTGAATTTATATTCACACCATTTTATGCTAAACTAAAAATTTTGACAGTCACTAATGGTACAGTAATGAAATAATAATAGGTTCAATTTTCTGGTTATACAAAGGGAGAAAATTGTTCTACTTCTTGAAAGCGTTGAGCTAATTGGAGAAGATGGTTGGGGATAATCAAAATGGTTTATTCTGATAAGAAGGTAGCTGCAGTAATTTTATTTTTCTTTTGCATATTGATTATCTCTATCTCTATGATAATTAGTGAGATCAAATACTCATTTAATAATTAATTGCATTTCATCATTTAATAAAAATCTTTTCAGACACTGATCACAAGTAAATTCTGTAATGAATTATTTCACATTAACTCTAAACTCATTGGGCTATTTAGTTTATATAACATCAAGTAAGCTACTATTAACTTTGGGTGAGAGCTGGACACAGTGGCTCGCTTCTGTAATCTCAATACTTTAGGAGGCAGAGGTGTGAGAATTGCTTGAGGCCAAGAATTTAAACCAGCCTGGGCAACATAATAAGACCTCATTTTTACTGGAAATTTTAAAAATTAGCTTAGTGTGATGGTGTACATCTGTAGTCCCAGCTACTTGGGAGGCTGGGGTGGGTGGGTGGCTTGAGCCCAGGAGTCTGAGGCTGCAGTTTGTTGTGATTGTGGCACTGCACTCTAGCCTGGGAGAAAGAAGGGGATCCCTATCTATAAAGAAAGAAAACAACAACTTAAAATGGGATGTAAATGTAAAGAAATCTCTCTAAGAGGTTTAGATAAACTAATAAAAGGCAAATTAGGATCTTTGTGTAAAAAATTATTATATTTTGGAAAAAACCATATAATTCACCAAGTCCCTCATTTTATATCTGCTTCATTTTACAGGGGGCAGACTGTACATAGTTGAAAAGAAATTACCTTCTCCAGATCATAAATGAGTAAGATTTCATAAGATAGATCTGGATATGTTTTGACAGTTTGATAGTATTACAGCAAGTTAATTATCCCAAAGTTCTTTCTATTATTAGAGTGAGAATTCTGAGTTGACTTATTTCCTCTTGTCTTACATAGTTTGAAATTTTTTTATTATTGGTTCTACATAATTAACCAATAGTTGGTCTTTCTTGAAGAGGTCACTGGAAATTGATTTTTATATCTGAAATTTTAATCCACTTTTGAAAATGTAGAAACTACATCACAGAGAGATTAAATAGCTTTCTTAAGGTCATATCTAGCTGAAGCTAGAATTCAAAAATTAGTTTTCTGAATTTAAACATTTACTATTTTGGGGATATTCTGTAAATGTAGAAGTCAAGAACTTAATATATTTTCAGGGTAGATTGTGATTCACAGTTTATTTTTTCTTCATTTTAAGTCTTATACTTTATATATATGGTGATTATATTGGAACTGGATGGAGACCAGAGAAATTTTTAGTAGTTGTCAAAACTATCAAACATTTGCTCAAAACTAACCTATTTAGTTCTTACTATTAAAAAAGTGAACTAAAGAGGATTAAATAGCTGGACCGTCCAGATTGGCATCCTCCATCGAAATTCTTAAACTCAAGAAGAATCTCCACCAGATTTGGTTTAGTGTCGATATTATTTATTTTCAAAAGATACTATCTGTTGGGATAGTGAGAATAATCATACCGGCATTTCTACACAGCAGTTATTTTTGGCATGTGGTAGATGCCAGAAAACTACATGTTACTTGGAATGAGGGCTATTACAAGTTCTGATATAATCAGATAGATTTAGGTTCTACTGGCTCTATTATTAATTGCTTTGTGCACTTGAGTAAGTAAAGAAATGTCTTAATCCTACAGATTTGGGAATGTAATATTCTTAAAGTGTTGCTCTGAAATGGTCCATTCCAAAGTCTGACTGATGGTAGGTGACTCTATATTCTTATTTCCTTTGGTAGAACTTGAAACTAAACATGGTGGGGCAAATAGGGATTAAAAGACAATGAAGAATTAATTTATCTATTTTCACCAAAATGCCTTTGTTACTTGTTGTTGATATTTTATCCTAATTGCGCAGCTATTGTAGAATTTTATTAATTCAATTCTTAGCCTCAGAAAGGTTGGGATTTTTTCCCTGGCTTTGGCTCTCTCCAATGAGTGTTATTCAATTGTACTGGGTCTCAGTTTCTTCAGTTGTGGATGGGAAAATATCTTCCTTATAGTGTTATCTTAAGGTTTAACTATGACTAAATGTCATTACAATAGTGAAAACAATTTTTCAATTATATAGTGCAATATAAACGCACAGGCTGTTTTTTCACTTTTATTGTTATGATTATTATTTCCAGTTCCTATGACTTTGGAGACCTATGAAAAGACACTTAACAAAAATTTATGAAACATTAACATGCCTGCTTTTTTTTTATACAACCAAGTTGAAAAACCCCAAGGGAACAGGCTATAAAAAAACACACACACACACACAAAAGCAGAACTAATAAAAGCACTTGTGTTTTCTCTGAAATAAATATTTAAGAATGCATACTATATTATAAAATCTGTAAAATTTTGAAAGAAGAGTAAGATAGTAAGTTAAATCCTACCTTCTTTGCAATTCCATAATCAGCCCTTTTAAAATATGATAAATGTGACATTCTATTTAAGATCGCAAGTAGTCTGTTCAAAGAATTATCTTTCAGAGTTCTCACCTTGTTTTCCATAATTCATAACAAAATCACATCTCCTATTTATGTGGAAACTATTTGCTCCAAATGCTACTTCTTCCTCTGATCTTATAATCAGGCTGAGATGTGCTCTTGCTAGTGCATCACAGCAGTAACCACAGCCAAGAGCTCAGAATTTCTAAGCCTGATTAGTTTCTGCAATTTATATTTCATCATTGACATATCAGTCTTTAAATAGATTGAGAACTGTGCATGTTGAAATGAAATTTACACATTTAACAACCGAAGAAGATCGTTCGTTTTTTAAAGGAATTAATTCACTTCTAATGAAGGATGAAAGACTGTCTGAATCATTCATTAGTTTAACCTTTTCCATCTTCTAAAAATCAACCCATCATTTACAGGACAATACTGAGAGAGTATAATTTCCCACACACCTAATAGTTGATCAAAATAATTCCTTAAATCTTTATTATGAATTTTCACTTTAAACATTTGTTTTACCAAAGTACTAATATATGAGCATCAGACAAATCAAAAATAAATAAAATGTATTGAGTTAGTACTTTATGAGTCATTCTTTTGAAATTTCTCCTTAGCTATACATGACAAGTTTTGGAAAGAAAGCACTTCTAACAAACATTAAGACAGGACACCTTTTGCAAGCTTTTGTAAAAATAAAAAAAAAAACTAAAATCTTACATAAGTAAATATAAGATACAAAATATTTACAGACAGAGAAAATCTGCCAGATGAACCCTCTGATGGAGGAGGCTTAATCCCTCTTCTAATCCCCAAGGGTTTAAGAGCCAAGCAATTGTACCAAATTGAAAACTGGACATGTGTCTCTATGACATGGTGGACATAGTGTCTGTGTGTGTGTCTCTCTCTGTGCGTGTGTGTGTGTGTGTGCATATGTGTGCATTTGCATGCATACATAGTTCTTGCATGTCCACCTCACTTCTATTACTTCTCATTTAACTAAGATTTGATAACAATATCATCAACCAAAATTGGGACAGGGTGTAGAAGGCTCTGAAAGTCAGATATTACTCTGTTTATTACCTGTGATATGGTTGGTAAGAAAAATGATGATGCTTTATAGAAATGGCAGTTGTTACTGTTTATTGATTTTAGTGTTAGATAATTCAAATTCACTTTGCTTCTGATGTCCAAAAATTTGAATGCAATCGATCCAGTTACTGATCACATTTTGTTAATGTTGCCCTTTACAACAAAAGCTTCTTCAAACCTCAGATTCAAAAGGTAATAAGATTATCCTTTGATAAAACATCTAAATTTTTAAATGTTTTTAATACTTTAATTTCAAATATTGTATTTAATATATAATATATAAAATTGAGTATGCATTGAGCCTGAACCAACAGCTAGAGTGCTTTAACCACTTTATATGTATTATTATATTTAATATTCACAGCAATTATATGCAAATGAGATTCATATTATACCTATTTTTCAGATGCTGACACTGGGGCATCATCTGAAAGGAGATGATAAGTATGGAGAGGATAAGTATGTTGCTCAATATTGTTGCTTTGTGTGTGAAAATGTAGGTGATTGAGGCAGAAGTCAATTTGAGCCTAGATATTCTAGTGCTCTTTAATTTGCCAATTTAAAGACACAAAGGTCTGTCTTTTTTGTCTCCATTATCTGTCTTCCTCATTTTTCAACTTCTCTGAAATTTGTTTAAAGTCCTTGTACTTTTCTTCTACATTGTTACAGAACATCTTAAATTTTTCTTTATATAACAAATTCAATATTCTGAATGTTACACAGTTTAATTTTCTTTGATGAATTCATGTTTTTCCTTACTTTAACAATTCTACTTATTTTAAATTACTTCATCAAGAGTGGAAAGCCCATGTTTTCTCACACTTTTTTCTCTGAATCATCATCATTGTTGCCGTTGTCATCGTCAGCATTACCCTGTTCCTTTGGTGCTATACCTAGTCCATTATCCTCTGGAGAACTTGCTATATGTCTCATGGCTTCATGGGGAGGGAACTCCTATTTCTCTCATGGCTTGTCTATGCTTTCCAGAACTCACAACAAAAATTAATTCTGCATTCGCTGTGTTTGCCTGGTTTTTACTTCTTTTCTTGCAACACTGCTACAGTTCAGAGGAGTTCCCATAGTTAATCCAAAAACTATATAATTTCTGTAGATGTCACCAATTTCTGGTTGCAGTTATAATGTACTTTCTACCCTATTATTGTTTCTATTTGGTAATTTTAGTAAGATTTCATATGACCAGCTAAGACATTTGTTTTTCTGTCTCCATCGTTTTCCTAAAGTCAAAGTTTCATGTCCTCTTAATGCTTATGAAGAGCGTAATTAGATTGTACTCGATTTTTTCCCTCACAGTAGAGCAGTTTATGAAGGAGATAATACCAATACTGTCCCCTAGTTTTCAAGTGATTTTTTTCTGTTATATCTTGTTTTTAATACATTGAAAACATTAAACTGGTGAAAGTTATTGTTTAAATTTTACTATTCCAGACAAAGATAGCAGGAGATGGGCTAGTTAGACAAGGATAGGCTGCAGTAACAAGTAGATCCAAATGTATAATTTGTCAACATAATAGAAATGTTTTGATTTCCCTCAGCAAGGTGTACTGTGGTTGCAGTTTTCTGGGCAGGAGAGTGGGAAGGATGAGGAAACTATATTCAACACAGTCATTTGAGAATTCATGCTGCGAGTAGCTCTGTTGTCTTTAACACATGGATTCCTAGATTCCTTAGATTGCTGTCAGTCAACAAGGAGAGTAATAATGTGGGGAAGCACAGGAAAGTTTTAATGGCCAGGTCTGGAAGTGTCATATAGCACCATCTGCTCATATTACATAAACTGCAGCTGACTGAAAGAGAGTCTGGGAAATACCGTCTATCTGTGTTCCCAGAAAGAGGAAATATTTTGGGTTGGGGAGGGGAATATCTAGCAGCATACTTTATTCCATATAGTTTTGTACTACCTAATTAGAAGCTTGTCACTTTCTATATGTGGTTTACATGTCCATGTGTGTAGTGTATATGCTCAGAACGAATGTTGCCTTGAGTTTCCTTTGTACTTGTAAGGAGAACCTCTTGCCTCTGTAGGGGATCTTTCCATGAGGACTCCACATAAGGAGATACTTTCCATGGATAATGGAAAGATATGAAACTACTCATCCCCAGCTTCCAGAATCTGTTATTTCCAATGCTTTCACATTATGTATAATTGTGTTAGTTGCGCTTCACTGGTGTCTGTGCTCTAACTTCTATGTAACTGTTCTTCCACAGCTTAGAGACTTGAGTACTAGCCTATTCTTTGCAAAGAAAAAGTTCTATAGTTAAGAAAATATTTAGAAATATCTTGATTTTACCCTACAACAATTTTCAGGAATAATAGAATTTTCTAATTTATTAATGAATCATTTAAGTGGGACATCCAGCTGAAGGGTTAGTTATCTGTACTCCTTTTGCCTTTTTGACTAGAAAAAAGAAAGCAAAATAATATTTCATGCAATGGTTATTCTTGCTTCCTGAATTTGTGTGTTGTGAAATACTTTATGAGTTGAAGAAAACAAGCAAAGCTTCATGTATGTGTGTTTATATTTTTATTTAGACATGTTATTTTGCTTAAATTAAGATAAATCTATTATGTTTAATATAATGGCATAGGGCCATCATTTTGTCTTCTAAAGATATCAGAATGTTCATTATTGGAAAGATACACTTATATAATTTCTAAAGAATTTAGAAGTCCTATGCTGCCATGCAAAAGCTGATGTTTTAATAGGCAATGGGACAGCTACCTCCACAGAGCAGGGAAAGTGAAAGGCTATGACATTGTTGATCGCAGATTTGTGAACTCTGCAGTTAAGGTTTATCAATTTCTTCTACCTGTATCTAGAGCATGCTCCCTTATGATAAATAGTGAAGACTTAAAATGAGTAATGATGATTCAGATTCAACCTTGACAAAGTAAACTTCAAGGGATTAGATCATGATTTTTTTGTTATTCTATTTTAAAAACACAAAAACGAGTAAACTTCAATCAAAAGGCCTTATGCTTTTGGTATGAATATGTATAGTACTTAAAATTTGTGTACTGCTTAATATCAGTTATAAAATGCTGAGATTAAAATAATTTAACTTTTTTTTTAACTCTAGGATTACTCAGAGGCTTTTGATAGAGACCAAGTATGTCTTATTTACCGGTCTTATTTGACCACTGTTTTATAACACAAATGCCAACATATCCCAAATAATTTTTCTGCAGAACACTTTTTAGAAATGCAGGCAAAGAACTTTAAGATATGCCAAAGCTGTAATTTACATTCCCATTGCTCTTTAATTTAAGGAACAGTGTTTTAACTAATTAAATTACCCGCCATTTTTCCTTGACATACTATTATTCATTTGAACATGCTTTCCAGATGTCAGGCATATATTGCATCCAAAGACTTGGTGTCTTCTCATCCAATGTAGTGGGCATGCCTGCAAAGGAATCAGCTCACTGACCATCTTTAAGGTCAAAATTAAACTAATCCTGAATCATTTTACTTCTGTTATTTCACTGTATATCTTTTTTATTCTGTGAGCAGAAACCATAAAGAATGAGAATATTTTCATAGTAGCATGAGCCTAATAGGCTAGGAGAAAGCCTTAGGGCATTTTCTAACTGGCATAAAAAGTTTTCTTGTTCATTTCAACATCAAGTCTAAGAAATCTTCCTTTCATTTTAAATAACTTGGCTTTCTTAGGAGAGACTTGCATACCTAGACATTTGCAAAATCTGTATTTTTAGCAGACATTATATTTTTAACCTAATCTGAACCCATTTTCCTCTGAACAAGATAGGCTTAAAGAATAAAAGATTCTAAAATATTGAGAGTATTTCAAGAAAGAAAAGAAAGAAGAGATATAAAATAGAAATCCAGATGCCATTTTAAATAGTGGTAAAATGTTTTAATCACAGATACTTACAGAACTCTTTTCAGGCTTATCATCATTTAGAGAGAATGAAGACAGCATCAATTAAGCCCCTCTTTGACCTCAGCAATTGCCACCCTATCATTTGAAGATGGTTAAAGAAAGACAAAGATATTTAGCTTATTAGCACTAATATAGCATGTTTTGTTTTATAAAGCTCATCCAAAAATAATAACAATCCTATGAAGCAGTTCATCTTATAAGAAGTTTAAAAGATAATAAAACAGAATGTCAGAAATGTAAAGGAACATTTAAGTTTGCACATTTAGAAAGGTCTTGAATCAAGATTTTCCCCTACAGTCATTCTTTTAGTCATTGCAATATATTATATTGTCAACACATTTGACAAGAGAATAAATACATTTTAAACAGTCAACTTAATTTAGGGATACCAAGTTTAAGTGAATGTGCCATAAGAAGTTACAACAATGTTGTGTTGGAAATGTAGGAAGGTAGCATTTCTACTCCATAAATAATGTACGAGCAGAGATATTTGAGTCTCTGTTCATCTGGAGTCCAGTTGGGAAGGATCTAGGAACCTAGAGAATGGAAAGAATCAATTACCTTCATTTACATGTATATAACATTTTTCCTAATGTAATACAGCATGTGCTTGCAAGTCAAAAAGGCATATTTGATGCTTCAAGTAGGAGGTAGCTTTTAAAAAGGCATGTTTGAATCTTAGAACTACTATAAATTTGGTGTATATCCATGGAGAGTATGTTTAAACATTTTGAGCCTTTTTCTTCCTTTTGTTAGTAGTGATGATAATAATATCCAACTGTTATGTATCATTGTGAATAATCATGTGGTGAGTTTTACATTACTTTAGATACTGTAAATTGCTGTCAATTATGGTTGATTTTATCAATAGCTATAACAGCCTAAAATATCATGGTTTTATTAGTGCTGTTTATATTTTAGTATTTTATCCACAAATATTGTCTAATATGAACTTTGGGACTTTGTCTGACTCCAGGTTCTGCCACCTCTCAGCTGTGTGACCTTAATCAAGTCATTCAGTCTTTCTCAATTAGAGATTTTTCATCTACAAAGAAGTCATAATAGGTACTTTTAAATTTGATGCAATGTTCTACTTCCACTTAGGATGAAGAAAACTGCAAGAATATTACTCTCAAGCCTGTGAACAAGAAAAGCCAGCTGTTGGACATGATAACTTTGAGCCTGTCAGAGAGCTGATGTTCTAAGGCAACTGGGTAGACTGAATCTCAAAGTGTAAGAAGTCCCTTCAAGGATTAAAAAGACAAATTCTTTTATTTTAGAGAGAGTATGGAAGGAGATGTGGCAGCCTTCAAAGCAATAGAAACAGAACAACTGAAATGTTTACAAATTCTTAAAGGTCAAATGAAGGCAGTGTGACAGTTAAAAAAATCTGTGTGTCCCAGAAGGGTCTTTTCCATGGGCCACCACCAAATATTTATGAACAATTCAAGGCAGAGCAGGAGACCTGAGAAGGCACCTGTCACCTACCATAAACCAACAGTAGCACAGGTTTGCAGGGTGAAGATATTAGAGGGATAAATAATGACAGAACCTGGAAACTCCTGTCTGAGAAACAGGTATTGCATATGAACAAGGTAGTGATCTGTCACTGGAGGGTGACCTAGTGGGGAAAGTAGACTGCATGCACACACAGAAAATATAGGAAATCAATAAGGATATAAACCAACTTGACCTAATTCATATTTATAAAACACTCACACAATAGCAAAATGCATATTATTTTCATATGCACTTGGACCATTCATTAAAAAAGAGCATATGATGAATAATAAAACACATTTCAAAAAGTGTAAAATATTGAAGTAAATCATGGTATGTACTCTAACTAAAACAAAATTAAATTAAGAATCAATGCCAGATAGGAGGAAGACCCCAAATATTTTGAAATTATTTCACATTCTTCTTTGTATTGGATAACGAAATCACAACTGAATGAAAATGAAAATATATCAAATTATGTGCAATACAGTTAAAACACTGCTTCAGAGAAATTTACAGATTTAAATGTTTTTAATAGAAAAGAAGAAATGTTCTCCAAAGAATGGTCTAAGTTGTCATTTTAAGGTGATCCCTAAAGCAGAAAACAATCAATAAAATGAAAAGCAGAAAAAAAGAAGAGAACAATTCAAACAAAAAGTTGATTTTGAAGATATCAATGAAATTGATAGATTTCTAGTTAGTCTAAGATAAGCAAGCTTAGCAATTATAGAGGTTTTAAGACAAATATGCACACAATTATTGTATATCTATATACAAACAGTTATTGCTGAAAAAATTAAAGACCTAAATAACTCGAAACATTCACCTTGTTTATGGATCAGAAAACTCAGTATTATGAAGATATCAGTTCTCTTCAAAGTTATCTACTGGTTCAGTGCATTCCCCAGTCTAAGTTTCAGCAATCTATTTTCCTGATAGAAACTGATTTTTATAATGACATTATAAATACAAAATTTAATTGATATTACAAATACAAAAGGTCCTAGAATTGGCAAGACAATTTTTCAAAAACTATAAAGCCAGAGGCATTCCATATGTATACATATTTCAAAACGTCATGTGGTACACAATAAGTACACGTTATTTATTGTCAATTTAAATTAATTAATTAAAAAGTATAAAGCGAGAGGACTCAAAATGTCTAATTTCAAAGCTATAGTTAAATAAGCTACAGTCGACAAGGATATTGGAATAAAAATAAAATTTAGGTCAGTGAGATATAGTGGTTTCTCTCTCTCTCTTTTTCTCTCTCTCTCTCTGTTTCACCCTCCTTTTATATATCCAATTAGGTTTAAACAAATATTCCAAGGTAATTCAAAAGGTAAAGAAAAATCTTTTCATACACCGTGCTGAGTAGTAGATATCTATATGTAAATAAACTCAAACTTTACAACATATATTTTTAAAATTTGCTGAGAAAAAATTGTAGTCCTAAACAAAAACTAAACTATGCAATTTCTAGAAGAAATTATAGAACAGATTATTTGTCACTATAGGTTTGGCAAAGATTTCTTAGATAAGACACAAAAGTCATAAAGCATTAAAGGAAAAAATGAAAAATTAGACATCATCAAAGTTAAAAATTATCTCTTCCAAAGAAGCTAAGGAAATTAAAAGATAAGCCATGCTGTGGGAGAAAGTACTCGCAAAAATATATCCGGGATAGAACTTTGTACCTAGACTTTCTATATTTTTGAAAACATGTTTTTTTTTGCATAAATTGATGGGGTACAAGTGCAATTTTGTTGCATGCAAATATTGTGAAATGGTTGTCAGGGCTTTTTAGTGTCCATCACCTGAATAATGTACATTGTACCTATTAGGTAATTTCTCATCATCCATTCCCCCTTCCACCTCTTCACCCTTTTGTGTCTCCATTTTCTATTGTTCTACTGTCTACACTCACATGTACACATTTTTTAGCACATACTTGTTAGTGAGAAAATGTGATATTTGACTTACTGTGCCTGGCTTGTTTCACTCAGATCATGGCCTCCAGTTCCATTCATGATGCTGCAAAAAACATGATTTTATTCTTTTTATAGCTGAGTAGTATTTGATGGCATACACATAGCACATATTATTTATCTAATCATCCATTGATAGACAATAAGACTGATTCCATATCTTTGCTATTGTGGATAATGCTGTGATAAACATATGGGTACAAGTATCTTTTTGATATGCTGATTTTTTTTTTTTTCATTGGGTAGATACTTAGTAGTGGGATTGCTGGATGAAATAATAGTTCTGCTTTTAGCTCTCTGAGAAATCTCCATACTGTTTTCCAAGGATGTTGTACTAATTTATCTTCCCACCAATAGTGAATAAGAACACCCTTTTTTCTGCATTCTTGCCAACATCTGTTATTTTCTGTTTTCTGGCTCTTTAAAAATAACTCTTCTGGAGAGGACAGATAAAGATGGCAGAATAAAAAGTTCCACTACTTATTAGAGCTAAAGAGAGAGGTAGGCCCCTATACAGTAATAGCTGGAGACTTTAACACCTCACTTTCAGTTTTGGACAGATCTTCCAGACAAAAAAAAAATCAACACAGAAATATCAGACTTAATCTGCACTACAGACCAAATGAATCTAATAGAGATTTACAGAAGATTTCGTCCAAGAGCTGCAGAATACACAATCTTTTCCTTTCACATGGATCATTCTTAAGGACAGACCAAATATTAGGTCACAAAACAAACCTTAAAGCATTCAAAAACACTAAAATAATATCAAGCATATTCTCTGACCACAAAGGAATAAAACTGGAAATTAATAACAAGAAGAATTATAGAGGCTATTCAAATTCATGGAAATTAAACAATATGCTCCTGAATGACCAGTGGGTCAATAAAGAAATTAAGAAGGAAATTGAAAAATTTCTTGAAACAAGTGATAATAGAAACACAACATACCAAAAACTATGGGATACCAAAGGCAGTGCTCAGAGGAATTTACAGCTATAAATGCCTACATCAAAAAAGAGGAAAAACTTCAAATAAACAATTGCATGATGCATCTTAAAGAACTAGAAAAGGAAGAGCAAACCAAACCCAACATAAGTAGAAACAAGAAATGGTAAATATCAAAGCAGAAATAAGTGAAATATAATTTAAAAAAAACAAAGAAACAATTTTTTTTGAAAAGTTATACAAAATTGACAAATCTTTAGCCAGACTAAGGAGAAAAAGAGAGAAGAGCCAAATAAATAAAATCAGAAATGAAAAAGGAAACATTACAATTGATACTGCAGAAATTCATAGGATCATAAGTATTACTATAAGCAACTAAATTCAAATGAATTGAAAAATATAGAGGAAATGGACAAATTTCTAGATACATACAACCTATCAGAGTGAACCAGGAGGAAACCCCAAACCTGAAAAGACCAATAACAAGTAACAAGATCAAAGCCATAATAAAAAGTCTCACAGTAAAGAAAAGCCCAGAACCTATGTCTTCATTGCTGAACTCTACCAAACATTTAAAGTAATACCAATACTACTCAAACTATTCTGAAAAACAGAGGAGCTGAAATACTTTCAAACTCATTCTACAAGGCCAGTATTATCCTGCTACCAAAGTGAGACAATGACACATCAAAAAAAAAAAAAAAAAGAATGAAAAAGAAGAAAGAAAATTACAAGCCAGTATCTCTGATGAATATTGGCTCAACAAAATACTAGCAAACTGAATTCAGCAATACATTAGAAGGATCATTCATCATGACCAAATGGGACTTATTCCTGGGATGCAAGGATGGTTCAACATATGCCAATCAATCAATGTGATACATCATACCAAAAGAATTAGGTAAAAAAAATGATAATTTCAATTGATGCTAAAAAATCCTTTTATAAAGTTCAACATCCCTTCATGATAAACCCCTCAAAAATTGTGTATAGAAGGAACATAATAATAATAATTATCATCATAAAATGTATATGTGACAGACCCACAGCTCATATCATACTGAATGGGGAAAAAATGAAAAACTTTCCTCTGAGATATGAACAATAGGATGCCTATTGTCACTACTGTTATTCAACATAGCACTGAAAATCCTAACTAGAGCACTCAGACAAGAAACACTTAAAGGGCATCCAAATTGGAAAGGAAGAAGTCAAATTATTCTTGTTTGCTGATGATACTGTCTTATATGTGATAAAACCTAAAGACTCCACAGGAAAACTATTACAACTGATAAACAAATTCAGTAAAGTTTCAGGATACAAAATCAACATATAAAAAGCAGTCTCATTTCTATTGCCAATAGTGAACAATGTGAAAAAGAAATTAAAAAGTAATCCCACTTACAATAACCACACATAAAATTAAATACCTAGGAATTAACCAAAGAAATGAAATATTTCTAAAATGAAAACTATAAAATGCTGAAGAAGAAAATTGAAGAGGACACTACAAAATGGAAAAATATTTCATTATTTCATGTTCATGGATTGGAAGAATCAATATTGTTAAAAACTGCACCCTACCCAAAGCAAAATACAGATTCCATCCAATCCCTATCAAAAGACCAATGACATTCTTCATATAAAGAGAAAAAAAATCCTAAAATTCATAGGAAACCAGAAAAGACCCAGAACAGCCAACGCTATCCTAGGCAAAAAGAACAAAATTGAAGAAATCACATTAACTGTCTTCAAATTATACTACAGAGCTATAGCAACCAAAACAGCATGGCAGTGGCATAAAAACAGGCAAATAGACCAATGAAACAGAAAAGAAAACCTAGAAACAAATCCACACACATATAGTAAACTTATTTTTGACAAAGATGCCAAGAACATACACTAGAGAAAAGACAGTCTCTTCAGTAAATGGTGCTGGGAAAACTGGATATTCATACACAAAAAAATGAAACCAGACCCCTCTGTCTTGCCATATACAAAAATCAAATCTAAATGGATTAAAGACTTAAATCTAAGACCTAAACCTACAAAATTACTACAAGAAAACATTGGGAAAAGTCTCCAGAACATTTTTCTGGGCAAAGATTTATTGAGCAATGCCCCACAAGCACAGGCTACCAAAGCAAATGTGGATAAATGGGATCACCCCAAGTTAAAAAGCTTCTACACAGCAAATAAAACAATCAACAAAGTGAAGAGACAGCCCACAGAATAGAAGAAAATACTTGCAAACTACTCCTCAGAAAAGGGATTAATGCCAGAATATATAGGGAGCTCAAACAACTCTAGGAAAAAAAAATCTAATAATCTAATAAAAATGGGTAAAAGATTTGAAAACACATCTCTCTAAAGAAGACGAGGTGTTCAACATCATTGATCATCAGAGAAACGTGAATCAAAACTACAATGAGATACCATCTCACCCCAGTTAAAGTGGCTTATACCCAAAAGACAAGCAATAACAAATGCTGGTGAGTATGTGGAGAAAAAGGAACTCTTGTCCACTGTTGGTGGGAATGTAAATTATTACAACCACTACGGAGAACCATTTGGAGGTTCCTCAAAAAACTAAAAGTTGAGCTACCATATGATCCAGCAATCCCACTGCTGGAATTATACCCAAAAGAGAAAAGCTCCATATATCAAAGAGATATATGCACTCCTATATTTGCTGCAACACTGTTTACAATAGCTAAGATTTAGAAGTAACCTAAGTGTCCATCAACAAATAAATGGGTAAAAAAACTGTGGTACATAATGGTGCACCATGCCTCAGGAGTGCACATGTAATGGAGTACTATTCAGTCATAAAAAATAATGAGATCGAATCATTTGCAACAGCTTAGATGGAACTGGAGATCATTATGTTAGGTGAAATAAGCTATGTGTAGAAAGACAAACATCACACGTTCTCACTTATTTGTGGATATAACAATCAAATTATAAAAATCAAATAAATTGAACTCATGGACAAACAGAGTAGAAGCATGGTTACCAGAGCTGGGAAGGGTAGTGGGGGATTGTGGGAGTTGGGGATGGTTAATGGGTACAAATAAAGTGAAAGAGTGAATAAGACCTAATATTTTATGGCACAGTGGGATGAATGTGGTCAACAATAGCTTAATATTATATTTTAAAATAATGTAAAGAATAATTGGATTGTTTGTAACTCAAAGGATAAGTGCTTGAGGGGATGAATACCCCATTCTCCATAATGTTCTATTTCACATTGCATGCCTGTATCCAAATATCTCTTGTACCCTATAAATATATACACCTACTATGTACCCACAAAATTAAAAAGAATAATAATTTAAAAATTCAAAAAATAGTCATTCTGATTTGGGTAAGATGATATCTCATTGAAGTTTTTATTTGAATTTCTTTGATAATTAATGATGTTGGTCATTTTTTAAATGTAACAGTTCACCTTGATATGTCTTCTTTTGAAAAATGTCTATTCATGTCTTTTGCCCACTTTTTAATATTATTGGTAAAGTCTGTTTTTGTTGTTGTTGAGTTGTTTGAGTTTCTTTTACATTTTGTATATTAGTCCTCTTTTGGATGAATAGACTGCAAATATTGTATCACATTCTGCAGGTTGCCTGTTCACTCTGTTGATTATTTATTTTGCTATACAGAAGTTTCTTAGTTTAATTAAGTCCCATTTGTCTGTTTTTGCCTTTGTTGCCTATGCTTTTGAGGTTTTAATCATATATTTTTTTGCCTAGATCAACGTCTAGAAAAGTTTTCTGTAGGGATTCTTCTAGTAGTTTTATAGTTTCAGATTTTATATTTAAGTCTTTAATTCACCTTGAGTTGATTTTTTAACAGGGTAGGAGATAGGAGTCAACTTTCATTCTTCTGCATGTGGCAATCCAGTTTTCCCAGCATCATTTGTTGAAAAGTTTATCTATTCCCCAAAGTATGTTTCTGGTGGCTTTGTCAAAATTTATATTGGCTATAAATATGTGGAGTTGTTCTGGGTTTTCTATTCTGTTCAGTTGATATATTTGTCTATTTTTATACCAGTACCATGTTGTTTTGGTTGCTACAGCCTTGTGATATAACTTAAAGTCAGGTAATGTGTTACTTCCATCTTTGTTTCTTTTGATTAGGATTGCTTTGGTTATTTGGGCTATTCTTTAGTTCCATATAAATTTTAGTATTTTATCTTCCAATTCTATAAAAAATGATGTTGGCATTTTGATAGGGATTATATTGAATCTGTAGATTACTTTGGGAAGTATGGTCATGTTAACCATATTTATTCTTCTAATCCACAGACATTGGATTTTTTTTCCAGTTCTTTACGTTGCCTACAATTTCTTTTGTAGATTTTTGTAGTTTTTCCTTGTAGTTTTTTTGTAGTTTTTCTCGTAGATTTTTGTAGTTTTTATTGTACAGATCTTTCACTTCTTTGGTTAAATTCATCCTTAGGAATTTTATTTTTTTGTAGATATTGTAAATGGGATTGCCAGCTTGAATTTGTTTTAGCTATATCATTATTGGTCTATAGAAATGCTACTGACGGTTATACATTGATTTCATATCCTGCAACTTTAATAAATTCATTTATCAAATCTATGAGTTTTTTGATGGGATGAGGCCTTTAGGTTTTTCCAGATATAAGATTATGTCATCAGGGAACAGGAATAATTTGACTTTCTCATTTCCAATTTTAAAACTTTTCTTTCCTTCTCTTGCCTGATTGCTCTGGCTAGGATCTCTGGGATTAAGTTGAATAGAGGTATTGAAAGTGGGCATCCTTATCTTGTTCCAGTTCTTAGAGGGAATGCTTTCAACTTTTCCCCATTCTATATGATGTTGGCTGTGGGTCTGTCATACATGGCATTTGTTATTTTGAGGTATGTTCCTCTTTTGCCTAGTTCATTGAGGCTTTTTTTATGAAAGGATGCTGAATTGTATCAAATGGTTTTCTGCATCTTTTGACACATATATGGTTTTTGTTTTCCATTTCGTTGGTGTGATGTATCACATTTACTGATTCATGTGTGTTGAACTATCCTTGTATCCCTGGTATAAAACCCACTTGATCACAGGATTATCTTTTTAATGTGCTGTTGGATTCAGTTTGCTAGTATTTTGTTGAGAAGGTTTGCATTTATGTTCATCAGTAATACTGGTCTGTAGTTTGCTTTTGTGTGTGTCTCTGGTTCGGGTATCAGAATGATACTGGCCTTGTAGGATGAATTAGGAAGATTTCTGTCCTCCTCAATTTTTTGGAACAGTTTTAGGAAGATTGGTATTAGTTCTTCTTTGTATGTTTTGTAGAATTTGACTGTGAATCCATCTGGGCCTGGACTACTTACCATTAGTCTGTCCAGGTTTTCAAGCTCTTTCTTGCTCAATCTTGGGAGGTTGTGTGTTTCCAGGAATGTTTCTGTTTCCTCTAAGTTTTCTGGTTCATGAGTTTACAGTTGTTCATAATAACCTCTCATAATCTTTTATATTTCTGTAGTATCCCTTCTAATGTCTTGTTTTTGGTTTCTGAATTTATTTGGATCTTCTCTCTTTTCTTTTTCAGTATAGCTAGCAGTGTATCAATTTTATCTTTTGAAGAACCAATTTTTCATTTCATTGACACTTTGTGTTGTTTTTTGGTCTCTATTTCATTTAATTCTGCTCTATTATTTCTTTTCTTTTGTTAATTTTTGGTGTTTTGTTATTGTATTTCTAGTTCTTTGACATGCATCATTAGACTTTTAATTTGTATCTTTCTACTTTTTTGATATAGGTATTTAATGTTATTAACTTCCTTCTTAGCAAGGCTTTTGCTGTATCCCACAGGTTTTGATATATTGTGTTTCCATTTTCATTTGTTTCATTTTTTTTAAGTTTCCACCTTATTTGTTGACTAATTGTCCTTCAGGAGCATATTGTTTAATTTGCATATATTTGTATAATTTCTGAAGTTTTTGTTGGTACTGAATTCTAGTTTTATTCCCATTTGGTTTGTGCAGAAACTTGATATATTTTTTATTTTTAAAAATTTATTGAGACTTGTTTTGTGGCCTAATGTATGGTCTATCTTGAAGAATGTTTCATGTGTTCATGAAAATAATGTGTATTCTGCTGTTGTTGAGTAGAATGTTCTGTAAATGTCTGTTAGGTCTATTTAGGCAAAAATCCAGTTTAAGTTCAATGTTTCTTTCTTGATTTTCTGTCTAGATGATCTGTTTAAGGCTGTAAATGGGGCGTTGAAGTCCCTCATTATTACTGTATTGATTTCTCTCTCTCTGTTTAGGTCTAGTAATGTTTGTTTTACAAACCTAGGTGCTCCACTGTTGAGTACATATATAAGTTATCATTTTATCATCATATAATAACCTTAATTTTTTTTTACAGTTTTTGATTTAGTCTGTTTTGTCTGATATACGTATAGTTCCTCCTGCTCACTTCTGGTTCCCGTTTGCATGGAATAATGGAATATCTTTTTCTATCCTTTTACTTTCAGTCTATACGAGTCTTCACAAATAAGGTATTTATCATAAGCAGTATACAGTTAGATCCCCCTTTTGTTTATCCATCTAGCCAACCTATAACTCTTGTTTTTTTGAGATGGCGTCTCGCTCTGTCGCCCAGGCTGGAGTGCAGTGGTGCCATCTTGGCTCATTGCAAGCTCCGCCTTCTGGGTTCATGTCATTCTCCTGCCTCAGCCTCCCGAGTAGCTGGGACTATAGGAGCCCGCCACAGGCCTGGCTAATTTTTTGTATTTTTAGTAGAGACAGGGTTTCACTGTGTTAGCCAGGATGGTCTTGATCTCCTGACCTTGTGATTCACCTGCCTTGGCCTCCCAAAGTACTGGGATTACGCCAATCTAACTCTTAAGTGAAGCATTTCATCTACTTATGTTAAAGATTATTACTAATATGTGAGGATTTTTTGTCATATTGTTAATTGTTTTCTAGTTGTTTCATAAATTCTTTCTTTTTTTTTCTCTGTGATTCTACAGAATTCAATAGTAGCGTCATTTGATTCTTTTTTGTCTCCTCCTTTGTGTGATTGCTTTACCAGTGAGTTTTATACTTTCTTTTCATGGTGATGAATGTAGTCCTTTTGCTTCCAAATTTAGGACTCCTTTGAACATTTCTTGTAGATCCAGTCTAGTGGTCATGACTTCCCTCAGATTTGCTTGTCTAGAAAATACATTATTTGTCCTTTATAAATGTTAATCTTGCTGGATATCATATTCTTGAAGAGCAGGTTTTTTTCTTTCAGCACTTTGAATATGTTATCCCACTCTCTTCTGGCTTGTAAGGTTTCTACTGAGAATTCTGCTGTTACTCTGATGGGCTTTCCTTTATAGGTGACTAGACATCTTGCTCTTGCTAATTTTAAAATTTGTTCTTTTACAGTAAATGTAGACAGTCAGATTATGATATGCCATGGCAAAATCCTTTCTGCATTATATTTTCCTGGGAATCTCTGAGCCTCCTGCATCTGAATGCCTAGATCTTAGGAAGTTTTCATATGTAATTTTGTTAAATAGGTTTTCTTAGCCTTTTGGTCTCTCTTCACTCTTCGCAATATCAATAATTTGCACATTTGGTTGCTCTATGACATCTCCAATTTCTCAAAGGCTTTGTTTATTTTTTCTTAATCTTTTTTCTTTGTTTTGTCTGACGAATCATTTCAAAATACATGTCTTCAAGTTTTGAAATTCTTTACTCTGTTTGGTGTAGTTCGTCGCTAAAGCTTTCGAATGTATTTTGCAATTCCTTCAATGATTTTTTTTTTATTTCCAGAAGTTCTGTTTGTTGTATGTTTTAAGATATTTATTTCTTCAGTAAATTTCTCATTGATATCTTGAATGGATTTTTCTGAGTTCTTTGTATTGGTTTTCAAATTCTCTTGCATCTCATTGAGCTTCTTTACAATTAATATTCAGAATTCATTATCTCTTATTTTGAGAATTTTTTGTTTAAAATCTATTGCTGGAGAATTATTGTGTTCCTTTGAGGGTGTCATATTACTTTGCTTTTAATGTTTCATGTATCACTACATTGATTTCTGAGCATCTGATGTAATATTTGTTTCTTCTTATTTTTGAGTTTACTTTTATTGGGGAGAAGGACATTTTCCTTAAGATCTGACTATGATGTTGATTGGGAGGGTGCTTTGACTTTACTTTGAGGCATGTGCAGTAGTGAATACTCTAGGATTTTGTTGACTACAAGTAGCATTAGTGGTATC
The DNA here is from genome assembly GCF_028885625.2 of Pongo pygmaeus. Lineage (NCBI taxonomy): Eukaryota > Metazoa > Chordata > Mammalia > Primates > Hominidae > Pongo > Pongo pygmaeus. The sequence goes on from NC_072381.2 coordinate 60,968,358, forward strand.
TATGCTATCTTTGGTGTGTTATGTTGCACTTATTGGTGGGGCTGTGTTTAAGTTGTGCGGGGAACTGAAGAGCCAGATGGGTCCATCTTTATGTTTCAGTGGTAATGGTGGTGGGCTAAGCATGTCTAGCTTTGCGTTCTGGGGAAGCATATGCTGGCACCTATATTGGTCATTCCAAGCAGGCCAATTCTTGGGCCTCTGGGTGGCTTTCTCAGATCCCACTTATAGTAGCAGTATACCAGGTGGGTGAATGGAATCTTCTAACACCTGGGCAGCCAGTGTGGTATAGGCAATGTCAATAGTAGTGGTGGCTAAATGCTCTTCTGATTCCCAAACACTGTGCTTGTGTTGGCAGTGGTTGCAACAGGCTGTGCAGACTGTGCTGTAGGCTAGTAGATGAGGGGATGCCGAGTGGAGTCAAGACAGGCAAGCTTGGTTCAGGCCCCCAGTGATGATAGCATTCACCAGCCATGATGAAGGACTGGAGTGATCCTGAGGCCCCTGGTGAAATGCATGGGTGAGGAGTCACCATTGCTATACTGAGGCCCTACCATGGGGAGGGTGAGAGCAGTCCTACTGGTCACAGCCTTGGCCAGTGAATGGGGCACTTACATCCTTCTCTCGCCCCAGTCCTGGTGGGGTTTCCTACCTCACTCCAGCTGTCACAGCTGACCTGACTGTTCAGTTAGATGTAGCAATTTGTGCCTAGCCCCGAACTCAGCACCTGTAGAAGCCCTCCAACCCCCATCCCCATGCCCAGCTCAAGACCAACTTTCTGTGATAATTGTGGCAATGCTCATCTTGCTTAGGTCCCAGAAGCATTGACCACTCCAACACCAGCAGCTGCTGCAGTCCGCGCCTCACTCACTCAGTTCTCAGTCCTGTTTGTGGAAGCCCATGCCACACTCATGACCCAGCTCTGCAAGTAGCAGCCCAAGTTTTCCTAATGCCTGGGACTTGCATCACTGGTTCCCAGGACCATGCACAGTTAAAAGCCATATCAAGAATGAAATCTTACGTTAGCCGCACAGGTCTCAGAAAGGACATAAAACCCAAGGCGTATTTCCCTGCTAAAGCAGTTTTTTCTTATAGTCTCTGGACTGCTCTCCAAGTCAATGCTCTTCCATGGCCTAGATTTTATGATCACCCAGAGGAAAAGTGGACTGCAGGAAGACACTCAATTACCTTCAACCATTTTGGTGATTCACTTCCAGTTCCTGGCTAGTCCTGGCCACGCAGTCTGTCTGTTTTTCTTCTTCTTCCCACATTTTAGCATTTCCTGTCACTCATCTGTTCATTCTCCATGCTCCCTCTTAGATAATGTATGCAAAGCATGATCATCTACACACTATTTTGGTTCCTCTAAGTGGATGAGAGCTGCCTAAAATGCCTCTAGTCAACCATTTTGGGAAAAAAAACTGTCCAGAATTTCTAAATCTCAAGAATATGAAGGCAAACAATCCATTAAAAATGTGGAAGTGATTTAAAAGACACTCTGCCAAAGAAGATACATAAATGTTCAATGACGGTATAAAATACAACTAAAATAATAACCAGAAAAATACAGACTAAAGCCACAATGTGATATCACTGCATTCTCATTCAAATAGCCAATGTTTACAGAACTGACAATACCAAATATTGATGATGTAGAACAACTAGAACTGTGACAAACTGGTAATGATGTAAAGCAACTGGAACTCTTGTAAATTGATATTAAGAATGCAAATTGGTGCAATCATTTTGAAAAAGGCAGTTTAAAAAATAAAGTTAAACAAACTCTTACCATACACCACAACAATCCACTCATATTTAATTTACCTAGGATCTAAACATGTATACATCCACCCAAAGTCATGTACATGAATGCTTAAAAAAGATTTATTTCTAAGAGCACTATATTGGAAAAAAACAAAATATCAAAGAACTAGCAAATGAATAATCAAATGATGGTCTATCCCTAAAATGGATTTTTCTCAGTCATAAAAAATAAACTACTGATCCATGACAGACCATAAATGAATTTCAAAAGCATAACATTAAAAAGCCAAAAACAACAACAAAATTAGATACTGTATTTAATCTGTATGACTTTATAGAAAAGGCAAAAATATAGGATAAAGAAGTAGATCAATGGTTGTCAAGGAATCACGAAGGAGAAAATGACTCATTGCAAAATAGGCATAGGGTTGATTTTGAGGTTGATGGAAAGTTTCTACATCATGATTGCAGCATTGGTTATGTGGCTGTAAACATTTGTCAAATCACAAACTACATACTTTATTTTTTAACAGCTTAAATAAGGTAATATTTATATGCACTAAACTGCCTCTGCTGTAGTGTACAATTTGATGTGCTTTGGCATAAACTCATAAAACCAACAACACATTCAAAATAATAAATATATGCATAAATCCTCAAGAGTTTTCCCTTTTAAAATTTCTTCCCTTTCCTCCCTCTCCATCCACCACTTTTCAGGTAAGCATTAATTTGCTTTCTACCACTATAGAATTCATTTTCTAGAATTTTGCATAAATAAAGTCATACAATATTTACTGCTTGTCTGACTTCTTTCTTTTAATATAATGACTTTGATATTCATTCTCATTGAATTAACAGTTTATTTCTTTGGATTACTAAATGGTATTCCATTTTATGGATGTACTGCAACCATTTTATTCATTAAAATTTGGGTTTCCATATTTTTCTCTATATAACTAAAGTTGTTAAGACTATTAAAATTCAAGTATTTGTATGGATACACACTTTCATTCCTATTGGGTAAATGTCAAGGAAGAAGTAGAATGACTGGGTGATATAAGTGAATATTTACAATGAAGGAACTTCTAAACAATTATGAAAATATTTGTAACATGTATATTCCCACAAGGCGTGCATGAGAATTCTGATTACTCTATCATCTCACCAATACTTAACTATGGTCAGTTCCTTTAATTTCCTGTAGGTGTGTAAGAGTATTTAATTGTGACTATAAGTGTACTTTCATAAAGAAAAACTGTTACCCATGAAGTTACCTTCTTTGACTTGCTTCAAAGAAACATGCAAAACTCTGGGTTTCTCATATTTCCTCTCTTTGTCACCTGGGAACTAAAGATTGCTTAGATACGTGAGGCACAGTGGCTCACACCTATAATCCCAGCACTTTGGGAGTACGAGGGAGGCAGATAATTTAAGCCCAGAAGTTTGAGACTAGCCTGGGTAACATGGCAAAACTCCCCCTACAAAAAATATAAAAATTAGCCTGCAGGCTAAAGTGGGAGGATTACATGAGGCCAGGAGGTCAAGGCTGCAGTGAGCCAAGATTGTGTCACTGCACTCAGCCTGGGAGACCATAGCCAGACCCCGTCTCAAAAAAAAGAAAAAAGAAAAAAGGATTGCTTTTAGATAAACTAAACTTGATTCCTTCCTTGGCCAAGGCATCTTGTGCCATCAAGTTTATTTTGAAGAAGCTCAGCCCCAAGTTGCTACAAGTCTGGAAATATTTTAAACAAGAGACAGAGTAGTAATCTTTTCTGTGTTTACATTTCTTATCCATCTATATGATACACATACACTCTAGGATTTTAGCTTGGAGATGAGAGATAGAAATACATACTTCAGTCATCTTTTATGCCCTATCACTTTTCTTCTTCACAAAACCCCTTGGTAGGGTATTAGAGAAAATTGATTGCTCTTCCCTTTTCAGACTAGCTAGACTTACTATTATTATTTTATTTTATTTTGAGATGGAGTTTTGCTCTTCTTGCTCAGGCTGGACTGCAGTGGTTCAACCTCTGCTCACTGCAACCTCTGCCTCCTGGGTACAAGCAATTCTTCTGCCTCAGCCTCCCACATAGCTGGGATTACCGGTGTGTGCCACCACGCCTGACTGATTTTTTGTATTTTTAGTAGAGACAGGGTTTCACAACATTGGCCAGGCTGGTCTCGAACTCCTGGCCTCAAGTGATCCGCCCATCTCAGCCTCCCAAAGTGCAAGGGATTACAGGCGTGAGCCACCACGCCTGGCTGCTAAACTTTTAAGAGTGAGCTTTTGGTATTTTGCTTTTTCTATGTCATATTCTTTCTGATTCTAGCTTCATGGCTTTACCTCAATTACAAGTGAGTGGGGCTTAGAAATAAGTTCGAATTAATAAAAAAGCATAAATCAGCTGACATTTGAAAACATTATACCTGTTCTCACATATAAAAATTAAATTGTATAAGTATATACAAAAACAGTCACTTCCCCAATATTAATCTATAAAGCTGACAATTTGAATGAATGGTTCAAAGTGAGTTTCATTGTATGGTACAGAGAAAAGATTTTTGGAAGCTTTTATCAGAACTCTAAATTCACTCTGATGCATGTGGAACACTAACACAGCCAGCTGTGCATATTTTTCTGAATAGAAATGCTTTTGTATGATACAGCAGAAGGCGATGACACACACAAATGTGACCTTTTATACAATTTGATTAGTGTGATCTTAAGACAATACGGACTAAAGAAATATCCCTGGGGAAATCTTTTGGTTTAGAAAGGTGGTAGTCGTATCTGATATTTGGTGTGTCATATTGCCTTGAGAGTAAGGATGGGGCCATATTGACTGTAGTAGACTAACATATCTTCCAGTGTACCCCAACTTGCCTCTCTTTAGATTCTTCTAATGTGGTAGTAGAATTCTTCGGAAAGTCATATATTTGGCACTTGCCATTTTTTTATTTTATTTTATTTTATTTATTTATTTATTTATTTATTTATTTTTGAGACAGAGTGTCTTTCTGTTGCCCAGGCTGGAGTGCGGTGGTGCGATCTTAGCTCACTGCAAGTTCTGCCTCCCGGGTTCATGCCATTCTCCTGCCTCAGCCTCCCGAGTAGCTGGGACTACAGGTGCCCACCACCACGCCTGGCTAATTTTTTGTATTTTTTAGTAGAGACGGGGTTTCACTGTTTTAGCCAGGATGGTCTCGATCTCCCGACCTCGTGATCCACTCGCCTTGGCCACCATTTTTATCTTCTCCACCTCTTCTACTTATACCAATGCCTAAAGTGGCAGCTGTACCATTAATGCCCACTAAATGTTACCACATTAATGCTCACAAAAGGTATTCATGCTGCTGTTAATTTCTCCTCATGTTTGCCCCAAAACACTCCAGTCTTGTTTCTGATGGCCTCATGCAGCATCTCTTGACATGTACACAGCAGATGACTCTAACATTGAGCATATCTTAAGTCTTTTATGTCCCATAGAGCTGGAAAATAAACAGCTGTTTTGTTTTGTAACAACTACTCTGTGGCAGCATACTGTGTTCAAAGGAAAAGGCATGAATCCATAAGATGGTTCCAGAAGACTATTTTAGTGAGAAATGCTAGACTGTGCTAAGAATCACTGTCCCTCCCTCACTCTTGCAAAATTACTTAAGTCAAGGTTATGATTAGTCTTCTGCTGGAGTTCATTCTTCCGTGAAGGTGTTTTCAGTCTCTCATGTTTATCTTAACTCACTCCTTTAGACATACCAAGAAACAGTTAAAAAAAAATGGGTAGAATATATTACCAAAATAGAGAAAATTGAGGAAAAAAAATCAGACTTCAGACAGGAGGAAATCAATCATTTTGTTTTGAACATTTAAAGTTTGGATTTCTATTAAGGTAACTCATTATGAAGCAATAGTAACTAGAACAGACCACATATCATAAGTGTTAACAGCATAGAGAGATCTTGTGAATTCTAGAAAAAATCTTTCAATGTTTCCAAATAACTACACAGTTAGGATATGTGTGGCCAAGAGGTGAGGCTGGGGGTCATGGTTTATCTCAGCTCAAGGAATCATATTCTCTAGGATCTTTTCAGGTATTTTGCTTTCTAATCACATAGTGATTTTCATAATACATAACTTGCTCTCATTCTCTGATGTAGGTGCATCTCTCCATTCAGTAGAAATTTTCAATGCGCTCTGCCCGGCCGCCCCGTCTGGGATGTGAGGAGCGCCTCTGCCCGGCCGCCCCATCTGGGAGGTGAGGAGCGCCTCTGCCTGGCTGCCACCCAGTCTGGGAGGAAGTGAGGAGCGCCTCTGCCCGGCCGCCCCGTCTGGGAGGTGAGGAGCGTCTCTGCCCGGTCGCCCCGTCTGGGAAGTGAGGAGGGCCTCTGCCTGGCCGCCCCATCTGGGAAGTGAGGAGCACCTCTGCCTGGCTGCCACCCATTCTGGGAGGAAGTGAGGAGCGCCTCTGCCTGGCTGCCACCCATTATGGGAGGAAGTGAGGAGCGCCTCTGCCTGGCCGCCCCGTCTGGGAAGTGAGGAGGGCCTCTGCCCGGCCGCCCTGTCTGGGAGGTGTACCCAACAGCTCCGAAGATACAGCGACCATCGGGAGCGGGCCATGAGGACGATGGCGGTTTTGTTGAAAGGAAGGGGGGGAAATGTGGGGAAAGGAAGGAGAGATCAGACTGTTGCTGTGTCTGAGTAGAAAGAGGTGGGCATAGGAGACTCCATTTTGTTCTGATTAGGAGAAATTCTTCTGCCTTGGGATGTTGTTGATCTATGCCCTTTCCCCCAGCCCCCTGCTCTCTGAAACATGTGCTGTGTCAACTCAGGGTTAAATGGATTAAGGGCAGTGCAAGATGTGCTTTGTTAAACAGATGCTTGAAGGCAAAAAAAAATAAATAAACTGTTTTAACTGAAAAAAAAAAAAAAAAAAAGAAATTTTCAATGCGGTGTAACTGCTGAGTTCAGTGTGCTAACAACTTTGGCTTTAATCTCATTTAGCTCGGTTATGGTATAATCTTATAAATTCTTTGAGTTCATGTTATATATAGGATCCTACAAAGGGTCAATCCTCAGGTATTTCTGACATTAGAGAAATAGACACAAATCTGCTATTAACTTTTTTCCAGTAATAATAATAATAAGTATTAGCTATTAAAAACCTATTATAAAAGAACCTATGTGCTATTTCACCTACGTATCACATTCAATCTTTATACTACCCTGAACAAAATAGAAAGATTCTCAGATGCAAGCAAACAAACAAAACCTAAAATCTCCAATAATATGTCAGATAGCTTTGGCTGTATAGCAAAACATATCAAAATGTAAAACAATTATCATTTCATTTAGCTCTTGGTTCTGTGGATAAGCTTAGTGCTCTTTCTTGTCCAAGTTCTCTTATCTGTCTAAGGTCAGATGGAGGGTTCACTGGACCCTGAATAGTTTAGAATAGCCTTCTTCCATGTCTGGTGTTTGACATTTTGTCAAGAGGACACCTAAATACCAACCACAAGGCCTTTCCAGTAGGCTAACTGCAGTTTGTTTACAAGATGGCCTCAGGATTTCATACACAGCAAGCATCAAAGCCTCAGTGTGTAAGCTCTTTCAAACTATGATTAATGATTGTTTTGTGCCAATCTAAGGAATTGAACTAGATTTGAAATAAGACTACCAATACTTTAGAAATACATACACACATGCACGCACACGGCAGTAGGAGGTGGGTAGGGACAGAGAGGGTGAATTCTTTTTAAAAGGTAGGTAATTAAAGCTTTGAATATTTTAAATTGAAGATTTTTCTATCAACACAAAAAAATGAGAGTAAGGCTAATATTGCATATGTGGTAACTTCTGAGTGCTTGTGCTATCATATAAAACATCAATTTAAATCTTATAGTTACCTTAAGAAATTGTCAGTAACTCAATTTTATCCATACATTGCTTCTATCAATCAATATCAATCAAAGAAAGGAAGAGAAGGCTTTATAAAGGATAAGTAAACATTTATAAATCAGTTAACGAACAAAGAAATGCAACAAAAAGACACAAATTAGATCAAATAAGCACTAAGATTTCTGTAACCATGAGACTGTGAGGTCCTCCTCCAAATCTTTATATTTCATACTCTACATTCTTTTGTCAGTCATTTATCTTCTTTCTCCCAAAGCTGATAGAGAATTCCAATGTAAAATCAATCAGCATTTATTGAATATCTTCCATGGGTCAGTCACTGTGTTTAGTGCTTCTGCAGTTCTAACCTAACCACAACTTATTATGATGTTGCAATTTTCACCTATCTTCACTTTTTCATTGAAGAAACTTACATTCAGAGAGGTGGCTTGTCTTGCTCACAGAAAGGCAGAATTCATCAGAAGACATATTAATAAAGTATATTAGAGAAATAAGAGGAATACTATTTATTCCCAGTACACTGGTCCCAGCCTTCTTTGAATACTGTCATCAAGATTAATTGGAATGGAGGACGTGTGAGCTAACAGAAGCCTAAGTTTAAAAGATTTCTCCTTATCTCTATGGTCTATTTGTGTCTCAGTCATTTTACTTCATTCTTCAAAACTTGAAGTTAGTTCCATGTCCCAGAATAGAGCAGATTAAATGCCTTCACTGACTTTTCTTGAAAAACATTAACATGATACGAAATATATATTCTTAAGTGTTTTTAACCTATAGCAAATATAACACAAGGGTGAGAAACTTTTGGTAGCAAAGATGATTTTTCTCTCTCAGGGTTTCTCTTGGTCCCTGGGCAATTGTGACTACTTTCTCAATAACTGCACAGAAGCCAGAGGATAAGAGATAAAAAGCTAGCACCCACCAACTTGAGAAATGAAACAGAAGATACCTCATTTAATGTTGAAATCCCAAAGAGCTAATCCAATAGTGTAAAAGGGAAAACCCAAAATGTAAGGACAAATGAGAAGTAAGATACATTGCAAAAGGTAGAAGCAAAAATTATTGATAAGTGAATGTGGAAAATCTACCAAGAAAATTTAGAAGTCATCTCTTCATAGGGTTCAAAGTCCCATGAAAACTGTTTGTGCCTCAAAACCTCATGTGAAGCAGTCTTGTGTTGGCAATGCCCTTTAGGTGACAAGCAAAAGTAAATGAAGTATCCAGCTTGATCTCAGGACTCAAAATATTTTCATAAAGAAAATAAGAATCCGTAGTCAAAAATCACAAAACACGCAAGTTAACAAGACACTGTGAGTAAGAATCAGCTAAACAACCCACGGGCAAACCAACAAAATTTCAAGTATTAGAATTATAAGACACAATTTACCATAACTGTATAGTATGTTTACAAACATGAAAAAGATGCTTCGTAATATGAGCAAGGTAACGAACAAGTTAAATAAATTAAAAATTTAGAAATGAAACATCAAAAGATTAGACAAAAAAGGATATTGGTGACTAGAATGTAGATCCAAGTTTGAAGGTTAAGAAGACGAAAATTTGCAAAATGTTGAAGAGGTATTGAGATTAAAGAAAGACGCTATGGGCCGGGCGCAGTGGCTCATGCCTGTAATCCCAGCACTTTGGCAGACCAAGGCTGGCGGATCACGAGGTCAGGAGATCCAGACCATCCTGGCTAACACGGTGAAACCCCGTCTCTACTAAAAATACAAAAAAATTCGCCGGTCGTGGTGGCGGGCGCCTGTAGTCCCAGCTACTCGGGGGGCTGAGGCAGGAGAATGGCGTGAACCCTGGAGGCGGAGCTTGCAGTGAGCCGAGATTGCGCCACTGCACTCCAGGCTGGGCGACAGACCGAGACTCCGTCTCAAAAAAAAAAAAAAAAGACGCTGTGGGCAATCTAGAATAAAAATTATTGGAGTTCTAGTAATAAATAATGAAAAGAATTAGGAACAAAAATAAGCTTTGATGAGTTAATGACTAAAAATTTTCAAGAAAATTTGGGACACAAATCCCGAGATCTAAGAAGCCTAACAAAGCCCAAACAAGATACGTAGGAAAATAATCAGTACACAGACATAGAAGAGTGAAGAAGCAAAATCCCAAAGAAAAAGAGAAAATCTTAAAAGTAAACAGAGAGATAAGGCAGATCACCAAAAGAAACAGCAATTAAACTGAAAGCTAACCTCATGACAGCAATCACAGAAGCCAGAAAAAAATAGAAGAATGTCATTAATATATCGAGAAGACCTACACCGCCAGAAGATAATGCAGTATTTTTTACCTTTCACACTGTCTTCCCAGTGAGGGGAGGAGCCTAGCTGTAAAGCACTACAATTGTGGTCAAGTTTCCAACTGAGTCAACCTGTGAATGGCTAGTTATGAAAAATGAGGAATCGGAAAGACAAAAATCAAAGATGGGACCTGTGACTGCATCTTCTATAATTTTAATTCTAAATCCAGCTTGAATATTACTACAAGGGTGTAACTGGAAGTTGTGAATATCAGGGCATAAATTAGATTCATGGGTTGAGGGAGGGAAGGCCAGAATTCCCTTGAATTGTGTTTTGATGCAATGTAAGCATAAAAGATCACCTTGGATTCTTCTTTGCCTTCTAGAAGCCATTATTATGATGTTAGAAGAAGAGGAAGAAATTCAGGTACAAAAAATGTGTTTTAATAGCTTAAATGATGGTAACTTGGTGAGCCTTGGTTCTAAAGGTACCAAATAAGAAAGCCAAAGTTCTGAAACTGCTGCATGCTTTGACAAGGAAAATCTATTTTTGTCTTCCAATTTACATTTATGACCGAAGTCAGGCAAATACACCTGGTTTACTTTTTTAACATTTTTATGCAGACAGTCTGTTATGCACTATGGTTTCAGATGTGCAATAATTTGTACAATGGTTTATTCCCAAGTATGCCTTAAGCAGAACAAATGTTTTTTCTATATAATTTCTTGCTTTATAAATATGTAATATGAATGTATGCAAACTTTTATTTGTATAGTTGTAAACTACAAACTAAAATAAACAATTTGTGTAGTTTCTATTTTGCATATTCAAGATGTGAATTGTTTTAAATAAACCTATATTATTTTTTCTGAAAAATATATTGAGAAGAAAATGATGAATGTGCTATTCTCAGAAAATAGTATTTTGTGAATGGGGGGAAAATAAATGCATGTTTAAACAAGCAAAATCTAAGAAAGTTTATTACCTTCCTCCCCAGATAAGCAAAATAAAACTCTCTAAAGAGAAGTCCAAAGGTTATACTTGAGGGCAGTGGATCTCAACCAGCAGCAATTTTGCCACAGAGAGGACATTCACAAGTATCTAGACATTTTTGGTTGTCACTACTGAGGGAAAGGTTCTATTGGCATCTAGTGAGTAGAGGCCAAAGATGCTGCTAAACATACTCCTACGCACAGGATGAACCTCCCCAGCAAAGAGTTATCTGTTTCCAAATGTCAATAGTGCTGAGACTGAGAAACCCTTGCCTAGGGTGTAGAAGAAACATCTAGGATGGTAGATTTGTTGATACAAAAAGGAATATTAAGTAACGATCATTGGAAAATACACAGATAAACCACAATCAACACATAATACATGTAATTTATGAGAGGAAAACAAGTTAGTTATTTGCTTCTTCCAGGTGCCTAATGATATCACCAATAAAAAGTGCTAGGCAAAAATAACATGAATTGGTTGTGAGTAATTAGTTTTAAAGCTTCCAAGTCTTTTTCATGCTTTCAAAGGAAACTAAAGAAATTGAATAGATTTAAACACTATTAGCCATACAAGGTAGAATACTTAACGATGACAACTACAGGCTCGCTTTGCTTCATTGTGCTTTGTTTTATTGCACTTTGCAGATACTGCTTATTTTATTTTTATTTTTTGCAAATGGAAGGTTTGTGGCAACCCTGCTCTAAACAAGTCTATCAGTGCCATTTTTCCAACAGCATGTACCTTCTTTGTGTTCTCTGTGTCAGCATTTTGTAGCAATAAAGTGTTTTTAGTTAAGGTTTGTACATATTTTTAAGGCATAATGTTATTGCACACTTAATAGACTACAGTGTAGTATAAACATAACTTTTATATGCACTGGGAAACCAAAAAATTTAAGTGACTTGCATTATTGCAGTATTTAGTTTACTGTGGTAGTCTGGAACCAAACTGGCAATGTCTTCAAGGTATTCCTGTAAAAGTAAACAGTAGGAGAAAGTAGCATGAGAAGAAGAAAAAAAAAACCCACCCAAAAGACAGTAAGAAACAGAAAAAGCATAACAAAGAGAAAGCACAATCCAAATAAAACTTTTCAAAGATGTGTGACTTTGCACTCTCTCCATCTCCTCAGAGGCCACTTACTACTTGACCCATATAAATTTACCAAATTCTTTTAGTAAGTCACCAATGATCATCACGCCACGTAAGCTAATGGGCATTTTATTATTCTTATCTTATCTGACCTTAAGTTACGTTTGACTAACCCTTCTTTGAATGTTCTCAAGTATTATATGACTTCACATTTTCCTGGCTTTTTCTGGTCTCCCTCTCTGCACTTTCTTAATCTAACTCATTCTTCTCTTTCTGAAGTCTAGATGCCTATGTTCCTCAGAGCTGAGTTATGAGTCCTTTTCACACCTTACATTCTTTGTTGCTATGAAAACTCATCTGCTTCCATGGCATCAGTTACTGTCAATTTGCTGAAACTTTCAAATGTGTATTTTCCTGTAAGATTTTTACTCTGAGCTCTAGACCACTACATTATTCTTAATCCAATATATTTGCTTGGATGTCTTACTGGCACATCAAAATCAACATGTCTAAACTCAACCTCATCATCTATTTTCCCACAAATCTGATCCTCATTCAGATTTTCTTGCCTCAGGTAAGTAACAAAGTCTTATAAACTAGGCCCTTAGGACTCATACTTGATCCTCCCTCTTCCTTGTTTTCCATAATATGTTATCAAGTTCTGTCAATGCTAGTTAAAGGTAGCACCAAAAGGAGAGTTTCAGTTTTTAAAATTACCCATTCCAATAATCTTAAGCAACAATTTCATCCTGACCTAAATAAACATATCTTCTAAGTACAATGGTACTTGGTACTATACATTTACCTTCAAGTTAAATCTTCACCGAATTCCGTTACAATTAAATTACTTCTCTTAAGTCTCTCTAATATCAAAATTCTAAAGTCACCATTGATGCTCTCTCTTTTTGAGACGGAGTCTTGCTCTGTCACCAGGCTGGAGTGCGGTGGCGCGATCTCAGCTTACTGCAACCTCTGCCTCCCGGGTTCCAGCGATTCTCCAGCCTCAGCCTCCGGAGTAGCTGGGACTACAGGAGCGCACCACTACGCCCAGCTAAATGTTTGTATTTTTAGTAGAGACAAAGTTTCACCATGTTGGCCAGGATGGTCTCGATCTCTTGATCTGGTGATCTGCCCACCTCAGCCTCCCAAAGTACTGGGATTACAGGAGTGAGCCACCGCGGCTGGCCGATGCTATCTGTAACTAACTGTCTTTCAAATTCATTCTCCGCACTGAGGTAAAAAAGACCTATAACAATCCAAAATCTATGCTGTCTCTTCTTGTTTTAAAATCCTTCTTTGGATTCCCACTGGTCTTAGAAAGAAAAAAAATCTCAGAAATTAGCATAGTCTACGCATATGATCTAAACACATCCCTGGCCTAGATTGTAATCACATCACTAGCTTTAACTTACACTACTCTACATCTTACTCTCGACTTAGCTACAAAAAATCAGTTTTCAGAATCTTTAATAAACTGTTCTACTGCCCATATTAAGCATTTCACTTTTTGTTCTCTCTAGCTGGAAAGCCGCTTGACACTTCTAGCATTGAACTGATTCTTTAAATAGAATCATAAATTTTCAGAGACGATCTCTTTAAATTCCCAGTGTGAGTTATTTTCCCCTTGTATAAGCCCTCTTATTATGCCTTTAAAATTTGTTTATAGAACTTATGCAAATTTTATTTAAATAATTGAAAACATTAATTGACTATTTAATATTCCCCCACTAGAAGGTAAACTCTCTGAGTTAAGGGACCACATCTACTCAACTCACTGTAGTTTCTATGTTTAACATAGTACCTTAAATATAGTGGGTCCTCTATAGTGATTTGTTAAATAAATGCATGAAACAATAGATCCTATCTATTTATTTATCTTCTCTTATGCTTCTAAGACCAGCATGTCCTATAACTAGCTACTTTAAGAATAAAAAACATAACTTTTAAAAACAAATAGTAATAATAATCATTACTACTACTATTTTTATTAATAGGTAGAAGAACATCTAAATCCAAATTTAGGAAATAAAAGTCTCTAATGAAAACATAATCTCCCATAACACAAATCAGCTGAAAGATAGATTCAATTTAAACTAATAGACACAATACAACATCTCACTCTGAGGCATACTGATTCTTGCATTTTTTTTGCACTCAGGTCTTCTACTGGAACACAAAGTCCTTGCTTTATATTTGCATAATAAAAGGACTCACTAAATTGTACCTTCCCAGAACAAAGGGACATTCTGATAGGGAGGTAAAATTCGGTTTTAATATAAAAGGAAGATATTAGCAGAAACTTTTAAGCTGCAGTTTTCTGCAATATTGACCTTCAGCCATCATCCCACCTGCTAATCACATGCAGGAAAGTCTCATACTGAGTGTGTGTACACATGTACATGTAGAAATATGTGTGCATGCCTGTGTACTTCAACGTGTGTGTATAGGTGTGTGATTGTATATTCTTGTGTTATGTGTATGTGATTGTGTATGGGTATGTATATGTGAATATAGATATGTGATTGTGTATGTGAATGTGTTTGTGTAAGGGTATGAGTATATGTTTTGAGTATGTGTATGTCTAGAGAAGCGGATCTGCAGTAATTCATAACAAAGATCTATAGAATTTAAGATTACTGGCCGGGCACGGTGGCTCACGCCTGTACTCCCAGCACTTTGGGAGGCTGAGTTTGGCAGATCACAAGGTCAGGAGATCAAGACTATCCTGGCTAACACGGTGAAAACCCGTCTCTACTAAAAATACAAAAAGTTAGCCGGGCGTGGTGGCACCTGCATGTAGTCCCAGCTGCTCAGGAGGCTGAGGCAGGAGAATCGTTTGAACCCGGGAGGCGGAGGTTGCAGTGAGGTGAGATTGTGCCACTGCACTCCAGCCTGGGAGACAGAGCGAGACTCCATCTCAAAAAAAAAAAAAAAAAAAAAAAGAATTTAAGATTACTATTGTGTTTTCCGTTTGAAAAATTATTTAAAGCGGTCATGTGTTGTTTAGGTAATAAAGTAAAATAAAAACATTAAAAGTTATTTCAAAATGTTTAAACAGTCTATTGGGTGAAAGTTTTCATCTATGAGTAATTGAGATGAGTAATATTTACATAGCAACAATATGACAAATTCTGTCTCCTGACTTCCCTTAGTGCTAGCCTCCTCAGAGAGCAACCTCTATTACCCCTTTACATTGAGAAAACATTCTGATATTTGCCTTGGTAGAACTCAGCTCCTAAATATTCCCTGAAACCAACTTTCTTCTTTAATTTTTCATTGCAAATATTTAAAACCTCTCAATTTTCCTTCTTGTTCTCTTCTAGTTTTTGCATTCTGCCTTGGTAGATTAACATATATGCTATCTTGGTTAATGAGCAACTTGCATTTCCAATGAATTACTCTGTAAGTAAATTGCTTGGCTATGTATTTCCCTACAGACTCACCATCCCTAGCAAAATCCAAAACTCTTACCTTTGTACTCTCGGCTTTCCTTAGTAGGTACTAAAACTGCTTCCTGCCATGGCATTATTGCTATTTTACCTCCTCTTCCCAAGGGAGGTTCCATCTCCTGTGTTTGCTTCATTAAGCAAGTCTTCCTAAAGAGACATGGAACGTCTAGGACTTGTAGGTATGTCCTCACTGACCACTGAGTATCAGTGAAATCTACATGTCTTCCAACATGGTCTTCATCTTAAAATCTTGCCTTTCTTTGGCAAGGCCTGGATTAACATTTTCTACTGCGGTAAGAGCGAAAAGAGAGCTTTATGTCACTCTTATTTTTTTTCAACTTTTATTTTAAGATTAGGGGTATATGTATAGGATGTGCAGGTTTGTTATACAGGTAAATGTGTGTCACGGGGGTTTGTTGTACACATTATTTCATCACCCAGGTATTAAGCCTAGTATTCACTATTTTTCCTGATTCCTTCCTTCTACCCTCCACCCTCCAATAGGCCCCAGTGAATGTCGATCCCATCTATGTGTCCATGTGTTCTCATCATTTAGCTCCCACGTATAAGTAAGAACAAGTGGTATTTGGTTTTCTGTTCCTGTGTTAGTTTGCTAAGGATAATGGCCTCCAGCTTGGGCCATGTTCCTGTAAAGGACATGATTTCATTCTTTGTTATGACTGCATAGTATTCCATGTTGTATATGTACTGCATTTTCTGTATCCAGTCTATTATTGATGAGCATTTAGGTTGATTCCATGACTTTGCTATTGTAAATAGTACTGTAAGGAATATACAAGTGTGTGTGTATTTATAATAGAATAATTTATATTTCTTTGGTTACATACCCAGTAATGGGATTGCTGGGTCAAATAATATTTCTGTGTTTAGATCTTTGAGGAATTGACACACTGTCTTCCACAATGGTTGAACTAATTTACACTCCCACCAACAGTGTAACAGCATTCCTTTTTCTCCACAGCCATGTCAGCATCCGTTAATTTTTGACTTTTTAATTCTAGCCATTCTGACCGGTTTGAGATGGTATCTCATTGTGGTTTTGATTTGCATTTCTCTAATGATCAGTGATGTGCTTTTTTTCATAATTGTTGGCCACATGTATGTCCTCTTTTGAGAAGTGTCTATCATATCCTTTGCCCACTTTTTAATGACATTGTGTTTTCTTCTAAATTTGTTTAAGTTCCTTATAGATGCTGGATATTAGACCTTTCTCAGATGCATAGTTTGCAAAAATTTTCTCCCATTCTGTAGGTTGTGTGTTTACTCTGTTGACAGTTTATTTTGTGTGCAGACGCTCTTCAGTTTAATTAGATCTCATTTGTCAATTTTTGTCTGTGTTGCAATTGCTTTTGGTGTCTTTGTTGTGAAATATTTGCCCATGACTGTGTCCTGAATGGTATTGCCTAGGTTGTCTTCCAGGGTTTTCATAGCTTTTGGTTTTACGTTTAAGTCTTTAATCCATCTTGAGTTAATTTTTGTATAGGGTATAAGGAAGGGGGTCCAGTTTCAGTTTTCTGCATTTGACTAGCCAGTTCTCCCAGTACCATTTATTAAATAGGGAATCCTCTTCCCATCGCTTTTGTCAGGTTGATGATCGGATAGTTGTAGGTGTGTAGTCTTATTTCTGGGTTCTCTATTCTGTTCCATTGGTCTAGATGTCTGTTCTTGTTATCACAAACATGCTGTTTTTGTTACTGTAGTATATTTTAAAGCTGTGTAGTATAGTTTGAAGTCAGTTAGCATGATGCCTCCAGCTTTGTTCTTTTTGCTTAGGATTGCCTTGGTTATTCAGGCTCTTTTTTGGTTCCATAAGTATTTTAAAATCATTTTGTTCTAGTTCTATGAAGAGTGTCAGTGGTAGCTTAATGGGAATAACATCGAATCTATAAAAGAGCATTTTAACTATATTGATTCTTCCTATCCATGAGTATGGAATGTTTTTTCCTTTGTTTATTTCATCTCTGATTTCTTTGAGTAGTGGTTTGTATTTCTCCTTGTAGATGTGTTTCACTTCCCTTATGAGCTGTATTCCTAGGTATTTTATTCTTTTTCTGGCAATTGTGAATGGGAATTTATTTGTGATTTGGCTCTTGACTTGACTCTTGTTGGTGTATAGAAATGCTAGTAATTTTTGCCATTGATTTTGTATCCTGAGAACTTGCTGTAGTTTTTTACAAGCTTAAGAAGCTTTTGGGCTGAGATGATGGGGTTTTCTAGATATAAAACCCTGTTGTCTGCAAACAGGGATAGCTTCACTTCCTCTCTTCCTATTTGAATGTTCATTATTTCTTTCTCTTGCCTAGTTGCTGTGGTCAGAACTTCCAATACTATGTTGAATAAGAGTGGTGAGAGAGGGAAGACTTGGTTTGTGCCAGTTTTCAAGGGGAATGCTTCCAGCTTTTGCCCATTCAATATGATATTGGCTGTGGGTCTGTCATATATGGCTCTTATTATTTTGAGTTATGTCCCTTCAATACCTAGTCTATTGAGAGTTTTTAACATGAAGGGATGTTGAATTTTATCAAAAGTCTTTTCTGCATCTACTGAGATAATCGTTTAAGTTTGTATTCAGTTCTGTTTATGTGATAAATCACATTTATTGATTTGTGTATGTTGAATTGATCTTGCATCCCAGGGATGAAGCCTACTAGATCATGGTGGATAAGCTTTTTAATGTGCTACTGGATTTGATTTGCTAGCATTTTGTTGAGGGTTTTTGCATCAATGTTCATCAAGGATATTTGCCCTGAAGTTTATCTTTTTTGTTGTGTCTCTGCCAGGATTTGTTATCATGATGATGCTGGCCTCATAGAATGAGTTGAGGAGGAGTCCCTCCTCCTAAATTTTTTGGAATATTTTCAGTAGGAATGGTACCAGCTCTTTGTACCTCTAATGGAATTCAGCTGTGAATCCATCTGGTCCCGGGCTTTCTTTTTTTGGTTGGTAGGCTATTTATTACTGCCTCAATTTCAGAACTCGTTATTGGTCTGTTTGGGAATTCAATTTCATCCTGGCTCAGTCTTGGGAGGGTGTATGTGTCTAGGAATTTGTCCATTTCTTCTAGATTTTCTAGTTTATGTGCATAGAGGTGTTTATACTATTCTCTGATAGTTGTTGGTATTTCTGTAGGGTCAGTGGTAATATCCCCCTTATTATTTTTGATCGTGTTCATTTGAATCTTCTTTCTTCTTTATTGGTCTAGCTAGAGGTTATCTATTTTAATTTTTTTTTTTTTTTCAGAAAACGAGTTCCTGAACTCCTTGATCTTTTGAATGCTTTTCCATGTCTGTGTCACCTACAGTTCAACTCTGATTTTGGTTATTTCTTGTTTTCTGCTAGCTTTGGGATTTGTCTACTTCTGTTTCTCTATTTCTTTTAGTTGTAATGTTAGGTTGCTAACTTCAGATCTTTATAACTTTTTGATGTGGATGTTGAGTGCTAGAAATTTCCCTCTTAACACTGCCTTAGCTATTTCCCAGAGATTCTGGTATGTTGTATCTTTGTTCTCATTAGTTTCAAAGAACTTCTTGATTTCTGCCTTAATTTCACTATTTACCCGAAAGTCATTCAGGAGCAGGTTATTCAATTTCCATGTAATTGTATGGTTTTGAGTGAATTTCGTAGTCTTGAGTTCTAAATTTGATTGCACTGTGGTCCAAGAGACGGTTCATTATGATTTCAGTTCTTTTGCATTTGCTGAGGAGTATT
Organism: Pongo pygmaeus; assembly: GCF_028885625.2. Classification (NCBI taxonomy): domain Eukaryota; kingdom Metazoa; phylum Chordata; class Mammalia; order Primates; family Hominidae; genus Pongo; species Pongo pygmaeus. The sequence goes on from NC_072381.2 coordinate 60,987,548, forward strand.
TTACTTCCGATTATGTAATCAATTTTAGAGTAAGTGCCATGTGGCGATGAGAAGAATATAAATTCTGTTGTTTTGGGGTGAAGAGTTCTGTAGATGTGGCGGTGAGGTCCATTTGATCCAGAGCTGAGTTCAGGTCCTGAATATTTTTGTTAATTTTCTCTCTCAATGATATGCCCAATATTGTTAGTGGGATGTTAAAGTCTCCCACTATTATTTGTGGGGGGTCTAAGTCTCTTTGAAGGTATCTAAGAACTTGCTTTATGAATATATGTGCTCCTGTGTTGGGTGCATATATATTTAAGATAGTTAGCTCTTCTCGTTGAATTGAATCCTTTACCATTAGGTAATGCCTTTCTTTGTCTTTTTTGCTTTTTGTTGGTTTAAAGTCTGTTTTAACAGAAACAAGGATTACAATCCCTGAATTTTTCTGTTTTCCATTTGCTTTGTAAATTGTCCTCCATCCCTTTAGTTTTTCTTATTTACTTATTATTTTTATTTTTAAAATTTATTTATTTATTTATTATTTTATTAGTTTTGGGGGAATAGGTGGTGGTCGGTTGCATGGAATAGTTTTTTATTGGTGATTTCTGAGATTTTGGTGCACCCATCAACTGAGCAGTGTACATACACTGTATCCAATAAGTAGTCTTTTATCCTTCACCTCTCTCCCACCTTTCCTCCCAAGTCCCCAAAGTCCATGGTATCATTCTTAAGACTTTGAGACCTCATAGCTTAGCTCCCACTTATATGTGAGAATATACAATGTTCGGTTTTCCATTCCTGAGTTACTTCTCTTAGAATAATGGCCTCCAACTCCATCTAGTTTGCTGCAAATGCCATTATTTCATTCCCTTATGGCTGAGTGGTATTCCATGGTATACAAGAGTCATGTACACAAATCAATAGCACTGTTATACACCAACTATGACCAAGCTGTGAATCAAATCAAGAACTCAACCCCTTTTACAACAGCTTAAAAAAGAAAAAAAAACCTGGCCAGGCGCGGTGGCTCACGCCTGTAATCCCAGCACTTTGGGAGGCCAAGGTGGGTGGATCACCTGAGGTCAGAAGTTCAAGACCAGCCTTGGCCACATGGTGAAACCTCATCTCTACTAAATATACAAAAATTAGCTGGACGTGGTGGCAGTTGCCTGTAATCCCAGCTACTTGGGAGGCTGAGGCAGGAGAATTGCTTGAACCCAGGGGGCGGAGGTTGCAGTAAGCTGAGATCGCGCTATTGCGCTCCAGCCTGGGCAACAAGAGCAAAAACTTTGTATAAAAAAAAAACCCCAAATAAACAAACAAAAAACCTTAGGACTATAAGGTTTGCCTAACCAAAAAGGTAAAAGATCTCTAAAAGGAAAACTACAAAACACTGCTGAAAGATCATAGTAAATTATCTTGATATGCAACTGTATTTGGTTGGCTAGTATTTTGTTGAGGATTTTTGCATGTATGTTCATCAGGGATATTGGTCTGTAGTTTTCTTTTTTTGTTATGTCCTTCCTGGTTTTGGTATTAGGGTGATACTGGCTTTATAGAATAGCTTAAGAAGGACTCCTTTTTCTCTATCTTTTGGAATAGTTTCACTAAGATTGCTATGAATTCTTCGAATGCCTGATAGAATTCAGCTGAATCGATCTGGTCCTGAACTTTTTGGTCAGCATTTTAAAAATGGCTTTTTCAATCTTGCTACTCGTTATCGGTCTGTTCAGAGTTTCTCTTTCTTCCTGATTTAATCTAGGAGGGTTGTATATTTCAGTAATTTGTCCATCTCCTCCAGACTTTTTAGTGTGTGTGCATAAAGGTGTTCATAGTAACCTTAAATAATCTTTTATATTTATGTAGTATCAGTTGTAATATCTCCTGTTTTGTTTCTAATTGAGCTTATTTGGATTTGTCTCTTCTCTTCTTGGTTAATGTGGCTAATGGTCTATTAATTTTTTTCATCTTTTCAAAGAACCAACTTTTTGTTTCATTTACCTTTTCTATATTTTGTTTGTTTGTTTCCATTCCACTTAGTTCTTCTCTGATCTTCATTATCTATTTTCTTCTGCTGGATTTGAGTTTGGTTTGCTCTTGTTTCTTTAGTTCTTTGATGTATGACCTTAGATTGTGTATTTGTGCTCTTTCAGACTTTTTGATGTAGGCATTTAATGCTATAAACTTTCCTCTAAGCACTGATTTTGCTGTCTCTCAGAGGTTTTGATAAGTTGTGCTACTATTATCTCATTCAGTTCAAAGAATTTTTTAATTTCCATCTCGCTTTCATTGTTGACTCAAAGGTTACTATGGAGAAGATTGTTTATATTTTTGAGGGTTTCTTTTGGAGTTGATTTCCAATTTTATTCCACTATGGTCTGAAAGGATATTTGATATAATTACCTTATATTGTTTATTTTTGCTGTTTCAGATTTTTTGATGCAGGCATTTAATGCTATGAACTTTCCTCTTAGCATTGCCTTTGCTGTACCCTAGAGATTTTGATAGGTTGTATCACTATTATCATTCAGTTCAAAGAATTTTTTAATATCCATCTTGATTTCATTCTTGACCTAACGATCATTCAGGAGCAGGTTATTTAATTTCCATGTATTTGCACGGTTTTGAGGGTTCCCTTTGTAGTTGATTTCCAATTTTATTACACTGTGTTCTGATAGAGTGCTTGATATAATTTTTTTAAATAAATATTCTTAAATTTATTGAGACTTGTTTTGTGGCTTATCATATGGTCTATCTTGGAGAATGTTCCATGTGCTGATGAATAGAATGTATATTCTGAGGTTGTTGGCTAGAGTGTTCTGTAAATATCTGTTAAGTCCATTTGTTCTATGGTATAGTTTAAGTCCATTGTTTCTTTGTTGACTTTCTGTTTTGATTGATGACCTGCCTAGTGCTGTCAGTGGAGTATTGAAGTCACTCACTATTACTGTGCTGCTGTCTATCTCATTTCTTAGGTCCAGTAGTAATTGTGTTATAAATTTTTATAAATTTTGGAGTTTCAGTGATATATATACATCGCTGAATATATATATAGAGAGTCCATGATATATATATATATAGTCCATTTTATATATATAGTCATATATATATAGTCATATATAGTCATATATATAGTCATATATAGTCATATATATAGTCATATATATAGTCATATATATATAGTCATATATATATATATATATATCTCAAGGCGATAGAGACATGGAAAACCATTCAAAAGATCAAGGAGTTCAGGATCTCGTTTCTGAAAAAAAATTAAAATAGATAAATATATATATGTATATTTAGGATTGTGATATTTTCCTGTTGGACAAGACCTTTTATCATTATATAATGTCCTTCTTTGTTTTTTTAACTGCTGTTGCTTTAAAGGTTCTTTTGTCTGATATAAGAATAGCTACTTCTGCTTGCTTTTGGTGTCCATTTGCATGGAATATATTTTTCCATCTCTTTAAGTATTTGGTATTATTGTGATAGTGGCTTCACAGAATGATTTAGGGAGGATTCCATTTTTCTCTATCTTCTGGAATAGTGTCAATAGGACTGGTACCAGTTCTTTGAATGTCTGATATAATTCAGGTGTGAATTTGTCTGGTTCTGGACTTTGTTTTTGGTAATTTTTTAATTACCATTTCATTTTCGCTGCTTGTTATTGGTCTGTTTGGAGATTCTATATCTTTCTGTTTTAATCCAGGAGGATTGTGTACTTTCAGGAATTTATCCATCTCCTCAAGGTTTTCTAGTTTATGTGCATAAAGGTGTTCATTGTAGCCTCGAATAATCTTTTATGTTTCTGTGGTATCTGTTGTAATATTTCCAGTTTCATTTCTAATTGAGCTTATTTGGATTATCTCTCTTCTTTTCTTGGTTAATCTTGCTAATGGTCTATTGATTTTATTTATATTGTCAACAAACCAGCTTTTCATTTTATTTATCTTTTTGTTGTTGTTTCAATTTCATTTAGTTCTGCTCTGATCTTGGTTATTTCTTTTTTTCTGCTGGGTTTGGGTTTGGATTGTTCTTGTTTCTCTGGTTCTGTGAGGTGTGATCTTAGATTGTCTATCTGTGCTCTTTTGGACATTTATTGCTATGAACCTTCCTCTTAACACCCCTGTTACTGTATCCCAGAGGTTTTGATAAGTCGTGTAACTATTATTATTCAATTCAAAGAATTTTTTAATTTCCATCTTGATTTCATTGTTGACCCAAAGATTACTCAGGAGCAGGTTATTTAATTTCCATGTATTTGCATGGTTTTGAGGGTTCACTTTTAAGTTGATTTCCAGTTTTATTCCACTATCATCTTAGAGGGTACTTGATATAATTACAATTTTCTCTAAATTTACTGAGACTTTTTTTGTGGCCTATCATATGTTCTATCCTGGAAAATGTTCCATGTGCTGATGAAAAGAATGTATATTCTGCAGTTTTGGGGGTAGAATGTTGTGTATATATACCCATTAAGTCCATTTGTTCTAAGGTATAGTTTAAACCCATTGTTTCATTACTGAATTTCTGTCTTGATGACCTGTCTAGTGGAGTATTGAAGTCTCCCACTACTATTGTGTTGCTATCTCATTTCTTATGTCTAGTAATAATCATTTATAAATTTGGGAGTTCCCATGTTAAGTGCATATATATTAAGGATTGTGATATTTTCCTCTGGGACTGACCCTTTTATCATTATACAATGTCCCTCTTTGTGTTTTTTAACTGTCATTGCTTTAAAGTCTGTTTTGTTTAATATAAGAATAGCTACCCCTGCTCATTTTTGGTTTCCATTTGCGTGGAATGTCTGTTTCCATCTCTACCTTGTTTATGTGCATCCTTATGCATTAGATGAGTCCCTTGAAGGCAGCAGATACTTGGTGGGTGAATTTTTATCCATTCTGCGATTCTGTATCTCTTAAGTGGAGCATTTAGGCCATTTACCTTCAATGTTAGTACTGAGATGTAAGGTACTGTTTTATTTATTATGCTCATTTTTGCCTAAATACCTCATTTTTCTCATTGTTTTATTATTTTATAGGCTCTGTGATATTTATGCTTTAAGGAAGTTCTATTTTTATGTATTTTGAGGTTTATTTAAGTGTGTCTTTTGTTTCCAGAAGTTGTGATTGGTTTTTCTTATGATATCTTTTATTATACCTATTTGGAGCTTTTTTTCCATCCATATTCTGTATTGTTTTTTAAATTTCTTTAAGTTGGTTTTCATCTTTCTCTGGTATTTCTTTGAGTAGCTTAATAATCAACCTCCTGAATTATTTATCTGGCAATTCAGAGATTTCTTCTTGTTTTAGATCCATAGCTGGGGAGCTAGTGTGGTCTTTTTGGGGTGTTATAAATCCTTGTTTGCCATATTATCAGAATTACATTTTTGGTTCCTTATCATTTGAGTAGAATATTTCAGTAGAAACATCTGGAACTCAATGGCTGCTGTTCAGATATTTTTGTCCCATGGGGTGATCACTCGATGTGCTGCACTCCTGTTTCCCACAGGGATAGGGCTTCCTGCAAGCCAAAGTGCACTGATTCTTATTGCTCTTGTGGGTATAGCCACGCAGTGGGGCTACCAGGCTCTGAGCTGGTGCTAGGAAGTGTTTGCAGAGTCCTATAATGTGAACCATCTTCAGGTCTCCAGTTGTGGATACCAGCACCTGCTGCAGTGGAGATGGTAGGGGAGTGAAGTATTTAGTATGTCAGTATTTAGTGTGCTGACTTTCTTGAACGCTGATTGTGCTAGCAGTGAAGTTTTCATGTAGACAGACACAGGACCACTGGTTATCCAAGATGTTGCAGGCAGTGAAATTGGCTGTAGTATTCTTCTTCCTTGGAGCAGAGTTGTTCTGTCATAAATTGCTGTAATGTCCTGAGTTGGTTGGTCCCTATCCAGGAGGTGGCACTTCTGAGAGAGCACCAGAGTTTTTGCCTATCTGGTGGAATTTGCAGCAGCCTGCCAGTTCTTTCAAAGAATCTGTTATTTCTTTCCGTTTTCCTGATGCAATCCTGTGGTGGTTCCTCAAGGAAAAGTCCATGATGTGGGTCTCCATGCACTGTTCTCTCTCTCCTAGTGGAAGCTTCAGATCAGCACTGTCTCCTATTTGCCATCTTTCCCAGAATCCCATCCCTTTTATTTTGAGCCTGTGTGTGTTATTGCATATGAGATGGGTCTCTTGAAGACAGTATACCAATGGGCCTTGGTTCTTTATCCAGATTGCCACTTTGTGTTTTTTAATTGGGGCATTTAGCTCATTTGCATTTAAGATTAGTATTGTTATACATGGATTTGATCAATTCTGTCATCATGATGCTAGCTAGTTATTTTGCAGACGTGTTTATGTGGTTGCTTTATAGTGTCACTGGTCTGTGTAATTTAGTGTGTTTTTGTAGTGGCTAGTAATGGTTTTTCCTGTCCATATTTAGTGCTTCCTTCAGGAGCTCTTGTAAGGCAGGTCTGGTGGTGATGAATTCCCTCAGCATTTGCTTGCCTGAAAAGGATCTTATTTCTCCTTCACTTATGAAGCTTAGTTTGGCCAGATATGATATTCTGGGTTGGAATTTCTTTTCTTTAGACTGTTGAATATTGGTCTCTGTTCTCTTCTGGCTTGTAGGGTTTCCAATGAGAGATCTGCTGTTAGTCTGATGAGGTTCCCTTAGTAAGGGACCTGGCCTTTCTCTCTGGCTGCCCTTAACATTTTTTCTTTCATTTCAGCCCTGGAGAATATGATTATTATGGTCTTGGGGATGATCTTCTTGTTGAGTATCTTACTGGGCTTCTCTGTGTTTCCTGAATTTGAATGTTGGCCTGTCTAGCTAGGTTGGGGTAGTTCTCATGGACGATATCCTGAAATATGTTTTCCAAATTGGTTCTATTCTCCCCAGCTCTTTCAGGTACACCAATCAGTCATAGATTTGGTCTCTTTACACAATCTCCTATTTCTTGGAGGTTCTGCTTGTTCCTTTTCTTTCTTTTTTCTCCATTCTTGTTTGCTTGTCTTATTTCAGAAAGACAGGTTTCAAGCTCTGAGATTCTTTCCCCTGCTTGGTGTATTCTGCTATTAATACTTGCTATTGCATTATAAAAATTTTGTGGTGTGTTTTCATATCTATCAGCTCAGTTAAGCTTTTAAGATAGTAGAATGAATACATGCATCCAATTTTGCTTCCTCCAAAAAAACCACCTGACAACATAGTAAAGTGATTATTTTTAAAAGCAAGACTTCACAAGAATAAATTAAGTAAGAGAAGAGAAAGGAAAAGAGTAAAATTTTGGAAATTGGAAAGCATATGGACAACTGGTACCTGTTGTATGGGCTTTTCCCTGGTTCCTGGAAAGATGATTCTCAAACCTTTAGAACTTCCCATGTGATAGAGTTGTCTTTGATATTTGGAAGCCCTTGGGTTACAACTGAGTTTATGCTAATGAGGTGACTCGTGATAGCCTCCTAGATAGCTTTAGAATGAGTGCTGGTCACTAGAAAAGCCAACTACGCGATTATAGTTTCGAGATTTTGAGCCATCCTGACCTCTGAAACTCCAGTAAAACTTCAGACACTGAGCTCATTGGAGATTCATGATTGGTGAAAACATCTACATGCTTGAAGGGTGATTGACCCTGATTCCACAGGGAGAGGGCTCAGAAGCTCTGAGTTCAGGACCCTGCAAGATCTTTTCTGTTTATCTCTTCATCTGACTGTTCTTGAGTTTATCTTTTGTAATAAAATTGCAATGAGAAGTACAGCACTTCCTTAATTCTGCGAGTCACTCTAGTGAATTACAAAATTGGTAAAAATTGTAGGAATCCACCAAATTGTATCTAGTTGGTCAGAAGCATGCGTATCCTGGAGACCTCTTGAACTTGTGGCTAGCTTGTGAAGTAAGGGCAATCTTATTGTGAACCATGTCCTTTAACTTATGGGCTCTGTATCAATTCTATGTGGTAATTTCAGAATTGAACTGCAGTGTACACAGTTGGGATTGGTGTCAGAATAGTACCATATTTTATTGGCTTTGAGTTGCACATTTAAAAAAATTTACATTGTAATATCTCTAAAATTTGAAGTGCGTTTTACAATTGGTAGTATGTCATATGCTAAATAGTAGGTTTTTCTTCCTTTAGTGGTATGAAAATTAAAGGCAGATTTTACAAACAGATATCTAAGATTTGAAGAAATATCATAAACAATGAAACAGACCCTGATCTGAGAAAATCTAGTCGCAAACTTGAAGTGAGGAAAGGTAAGAAACAACTCAGTTTACCTCTACAGAATTATTACCATTCATAACATTCATGTAGTTTTAAATTGGGAAGCAAAGGGGAAGTTGGATTAAAATAAGGATGACTGAGTAAAATCTGTTTGAGAAGCAGATAGAAATGAGTTTCTTAGAAAAAAATGGGGACAGAGGATAAATGACCCGGAGTCACTAAACTGTGAAGGTAAGACTACCACTCCCAGCTTTCTGTTTCCCCTCAGCTTCTGGAATGTTGCCAGTAGAAACTTCATATTCCAAGAAAATTAGAAAAACACTCTGGAATACTTGATGAGCACAAGATACAAGACTTAAAGCTTCTGACAAGGAGGTTATCTTATAAACGGACTTTCTTGATCACCATGTGTCCTTGTTTGCTGGTGGTCCTGGCTTGCATCTATTGACTTATTGTAGTAATTAATAAAGTTATTTTTTGCTATCAAAATAGTCCTGGTTTGCACCATAAATTATACAGTTACCCAATTTATTAGCAGGCCTGAAAATTATCAGAGCTTCCAATAAACCCTTAATTGTGAATAGCTGAATATTATAAGACAGCTGAGGAAAGACTCTAATGTGGAAGACAGAGGCAGAGTTAAACAACCAAACCATCATGGAGACAGACAGAAAATACAGGGGAAACAATCTCCATGTGGAAGAAAGCTCCAAAGGGGAAAAAAAAATGAACTGACCTCAGGGATCCGAGGTGTTGATTCTGTGTATCAAGTATATATTCTTACTTTAATGAAGGAACTTCAGGAAAATGAAAAAATGGAGAAAGGGATAGAATGGGGCGGGGGAGGAAAAAAGTAACGAAGGAAAGAAGAAAAGATATCTTAAAGTTTAAAAACACAGTAGGTGGAATGAAAAGCACTAGAGATAAACTTGAGGAAATCATCCAGAGCATGAAAGGACAAAGACTGCAAAGAGTGGAGCAAAGACGTAAAAATTGGAGAACTGGTCTGAGAGGGTACAACATTTCTGGAAAAACATGATTTTCAAACCTATAATTTTACACACACACACACACACACACACACATCCCCCAATCAATAAAATTCAACCTGCTGTAGTTGTTTTTATCGAATACCTGGCATAGTTTTCACTATGCATTAAAGTAGGATGAGTGACATTTTGCTTGCTTGCAGGTGGTGCTAAGCAGTTACCTATTTTGGTAAATGATATTCAAGTTATCAAGGCACAAAACTTCTATGACTATCCTCAGCTAGTCATAGGAGCCTGAAGTCCTATGGCGTCATTTCATATTGTATTTTATTACTTTATTTAAACTCTTAGTCTCTAAATTTGGCTTTCTCTAAATATTGAGTAGTTAGTGAGTGCTCACCTTGTGCTTGGTATCAGCCTTAAACCTTGGCATTGTGTTAGATTTTATTGACTATGCCCTTTATTGATAAATTATATATAGTGATGTGTCACACTATATTTTGTTTATACTTTATACTGTGATTTATTATTGTATTGTCACAAAAGATGGATGTTAAAGAGGTGTGTCATGTTTCATACCTCTTGGTTTCAATGGTAATTCCCTACTAATAGACAGTAGGGAAGAAGTGTCAATCAAATTAACATTTATGAATCTCCTATTGTGTCCCAAGCAGCATAAAGTAGTTGCTACTACTTACATTCTTAGATAAGAAAAACACATTAATTATGGCTAATAATATTACTGAAAGTGGAGTCTGTCTTTCCTTACTATAAAGCCTGGTCAATAAGTACTTATTTATCTAATATATGACCTAATTTGATGAAATATGTTTGATAAACATATATGACCTAATTTGATGAAATATGTTTGATAAATAAGAATTTAAAATTGATGTTTCTTTCTCTATCTCAGACGATGGACTATTAATGATATTGTAGTATTAATAAGAATGATGTATTCCACTGAGTGACACGCTGTTTCTCTGTAGCCACATAAATCATCCTCTCAATTTATTTGATCTTTGAAAAATCAGTTTGAAAATTCTCAAGGGATTATTCATTTCAATTCTTTTAAGACCAAGAGAGTTTATTTTCCACACCCAATTAGAAGGGATACCAAAACATCTTGGGACATTAAGCAATATTACTGAGAAATAATGGAAGTATAACTAATGTGACATGCAGAGCTCTTCTTAGATTGTTTTCATGTACTTATAATAATTATAAAACATTAAACCTTAATAATAAATATAAATATTTGTGACTGAAAGGAAAAGCTGCAGCTGGCTGTTTCACCCAAACTCACCTTAGGCGTTGTTTTGTTCATTTGCCCAGAATGAAATACCTTGGGAAAAAAAAAAAAACATGCAAGGAAATTCCTTATTTCTCAAAATAACAAATGGTCCATCTGAACAACATCAGGACAATAAATAACTCGTGCTAATAAATAGCATTCATTTCTTGTTTTTGTTTAAAATATTCAAAGAAGACATCTGGCTTTGTAGTAAAACAACGCAGTACACTTTGAGAAAAGTCATATTGTCACTATAAGCAAATGACTTTAGCAATACACTGCTATTGAGCGGAAGCTCCTTTTGAATGGGCATAAGGAATATTTCTCACTTGACAGGGCTCTCTTAGCAAAGATTACAGACCAGGGAAACCTTCCTGTTGATCAGAGAGATAAGAGAAACTCAGCCAAATAAACCTGGAAATAATGAAGAATCATGGAAATGCACGAGTTTCACCATTTGTTGCTCCTGCAGAAGCTGTGATAAGTGCCCAATCCAAAAAGAAATAAAAATACGCAGCACATTTGGTTTGCAAAGGCCTCCTGCCCCTGCTAGCTCTTAAACAGGAATTGGCAAAGCATCTGAGGCCTCGGAGGGCCAATCTCTAAATGTGCAGGTTGCCTCCTAGTGAGGTCCATTTGCACTCAAGGGAATAAACATTTCCACTTAGCAAATTTCGTCTCACTACGTTGTGTCAAAAGTGAACATTTTGCTGTTTGTACATTGCCAACAACCAAGATTTTGCAAACCTTTGGAGACCTTGGTAACAATTCATGCCCTTTTTTTCCCTTATGGCTATGTCAGTCATGTATTGATTAACCACAGGGATGGGTTCTGAGAAATGTATCTTTAGGTGATTTCATCTTTCTGTGAATAACAGAATGTACTTCACTTACTCAAACTAGATGGCATAGCCTACTAGGCTATATATTATAGCCTATTTCTCCTAGGCTAAAAACTTGTACAACATGTTACTGTACTGAATACTGTAGGCGACTGTAGCACAATGATAAATATTTGTGTATCTAAATATATCTAAACACAGAAAAGGTACAGTAAAAATATGGTATTATAATCTTATGGGACCACCATCATACATATGGTCTGTTGACTGAAACATCATTATGCAATGTCTGGCTGTAATTAAGATGATTCAGACTGAATTCATTTTAGCTTTCCTAGTTCACTTATTTATTCAAACTTATTTGACTTTTGATAAGTCCTATGTGACTTCTTGATAAATACTAACAATATTCTTACTATAGATTTTCCTAGGATGCCCAGAATCCTGATGCATTCAATTGGCCTTCCAGGAAATCATAGCCTTACACAGCTATAGATATGAAAACTTTACATAAGAATTCTGTGCCAACTGCTATGGAAAATCAGAAGGATCCCAAAAACCATGGCTAGATAGTTCCAGGAAAATTTTACAGAAGTTTGCATTTGCTTTTAGATATATATAAGGACAGATGAAATTAACATTTATTGACGTAATGTATCCTCACAGTCCTAAAAGCTTTGTTTAAGCTATTTCTGCTGATTTTTCACAACAGTCCAATGAAGAATCATTACCTTCATTTTACAATTAAGGAAACAAAAGTTCAGATGGGGTAATTAACAAGAATGTAGATAACCAACAAAGAAATGGCAAAGCAGGACATAAACTAAGATACTCTCATACCAGTTGAGGTTCCTGGAAATTTCTATAGTTGAGGAAATGGATGCCTCAATTTTATCTGATGATATTTTTAAAGTAAATTTGGGGTACATAAAGTAAATTATATCTCTTTAAAGTAAATTTTGGATATGAAATATCCCATATATGGAATATTAAATAAAAATGGGTTGTGATATAAAGGTGATTATTATTATTATTGTTTAAATTTCAACTTTTAGTTTCACAAGGTACATGTACAGGTTTGTTACAAGTGTATATTGTATGATGTTGAAGATTGGGATATGATTGAACCTGTTACTAGGGTAGTGAGCATAGTACCCAATAGGGAGTTTCTTAACCCTTGACTCCCTCCTTCTCTCCCTGCACTTGTAGTCACCAGTGTCTACTGTTTCTGTCTTTATATCCATGAGTACCCAGTGTTTAGCTCCCACTTATAAGTGAGAACATTTAGGATTTGTTTTTTTGTTCCTGGGTTAATTTTCTTAGGCTAATGTCCTCCAGCTACATCCATATTGCTGCAAAGAACATGATTTCATTCGATTTTTATGGCTGCATAGTAATCAATGGTGTAGATGTACCACATTTTCTTTATCCTATCCACTGGTGATAGGCACCTAGGATGATTTCGTCTTTGCTATTGTGAAGAGTGCTGCAATGAATATACAAGTGCATGTGTTTTTTTGGTAGAATGATTTATTTTTCTTTGGGTATATACCCATTAATAGGATTTCTGGGTCAAATGGTAGTTCTGTTTTTTAGTTCTTTGAAAAATCTCCAAATTACTTTCTACAGTGGCTAAACTAATACACATTCTTACTAAGAGTGTATAAGCATTCATTTTTTTCTGCAGCCTCAACACCATCTGTTATTTTTTACTTTTTAATAATAGTCATTCTGACTGGTGTGAGACTGTATCTCATGGTGGTTTTGATTTGCACTTCTCTGATGATTAGTGATGTTGAGCATTTTTTCTTGTTTGTTTTCCACTTGTAGGTATTCTTTTGAGAAGTATTTGTTTATGTCCTTTGCCAACTTTTTAATGAGGTTATTTCTTTTCAGTTTGTTTATGTGTTTAAGTTCCTTATAGATTCTGGATATTAGACCTTTGTTAGATGCATAACTTGTGACTATTTTCTCTCATTTTATAGGTTGTCTGTTTACTCTATTGATAGTTTCTTTTGCTGTGCAGAAACTCTAGTTTAATCAGGTCCTACATGTCAATTTTAGTTTGTATTGCAATTGCTTTTGAGGACTTAGTCATAAATATTTTGCCAAGGCCAGTGTTGAGAAGGGCATTTTCTAGGTTTTCTTCCAGGATTTTTATAGATTTAGAACTTTACATGTTAGTCTCTAATCCACTAAAGCTTATCATTATATAATTATGTGTTCTTGTTTATATGTGTAAACTATTTCAAAATAAAATTAAATACTTTATTAGTTAAAGATATAAAAAATTTAAAAGTGTAGACTGGACTTGTTGAGATACATTCAGGATTAATGAAAAAATATACTCTTTGAAATATATTAGGGTAAAATTTATCATAAAAGGTTAAAGACAAGGTTCCAGAGATAAAACAAATCAAAAACATTAGGATTTCATTTGAAACAAGACCTGCAAAGTTAAACTATATCATCTATAGATTATTAAAGAAACTGAATAGAGATTCGTTAATATAATGATGAGCCAAAATATTACTTCCACGGGGGTATATAAGAACATGTTGAAATATAAAGTTTCAGAGAAGATCACTCATTTAATAATACAATCAATGAATCTTTAGTTAAATATATACAGAAGATGACAATGTGATTGGGAATTTGTGTTTCTTAAGAATCCTTTTTATAATAGATTGGATTGGAAATAAAACCTTAGTAAAAATCTATCACCAAAGTTTTAAATTATCTCATTGTGAGAATACAGAAGATTCTGAAATGAATTTAAAATCTGACAGTTCAAAAAAACAAAAATAAGCAGAGAATTTGAGAAACACAATCATCTAGCTAAATTACATAAATTACATAGATATATTGAACCATTTGCACCTTTTAATTCCTATGAAGAAATAATCACATTTTTTTCTTATTCATGGAAATGGTTTTCTTTTAATTTCTATATTTATTTACTGAGAAAATCTTAATAAATTTTAAATTATATTTAATTAGCCATAAACTTTCACTTAACTAATAAAAATAGAATGAATGATAAAACACAAAATAAAATCTACATGAAAATTAATAAATGCTTCCTTAGTTGCTATTAAAATCAAAGAAAAAACTTAAAATAGGTATTAAAAAATGTATATCATATACTGAAAAGGAAGACAATTCATAAGAATACATTGAGGACATACTTAACCAGTACTTAATATTATACACTTGGATGTTTTTTGCTATTACAGAACAAATACTGGAAACATGAACCAGGAATGCAACTTAAGGGATTAGAAAAAAGAGAGAAAAATAAGAAAATGTATAAATTAAGAAAGAAAAGTTACAAATATTTTATAGAGTTAAAATCTATAAAAATAAAAACTGTAAAATAGTAAAAAAAAAAAAAAAAGGTCAAAACTGATTTCCTAAAACATGAATTAATAAAGTAAACAAAGTTTTGAGATGTTCAAGTAATAATATTTTCAGGGGAGACACTGCAAAACTTATAAAACATTAAAATAACAATTTATAATCATAATTATTGGCCGGTGTAAAATGCTTGAATTTTTATAGAAAACAATGAGAAAAATATTAATGCTAAGATTAATGCTAAGATTAATGCTAATATTAATGTATGATTTTTTTTTAGCAACATACAAACTACCAAACTTGACTTAAAAAACAGAACAAAAGTATGCTGATAAAGAAAGCCATGATCTCATTAACAGTGTACTATAGTTTAATATAGCAGTAGTTTATTCAGTGCCATTTTTGTATATAGTTTGTAAGGATAGATCACAATTTATGTATCCATTCTATTATAGATGGATATTTGATTTCTGCTGAGTACTGCAAATGATGCTATGATCATTATATGTGAGCTCAATTTATCAGGACTGTTTTTGATATGCTTTCTTCCTAAAGTAAGTCATATTTTCTCTTTAAATTGGGTATATCTTTCTTGGAACAATGGACAAATTCTCATTTTTTAGGTATTCAATAAAAAGATTATTTTGATGACCTAATGCCTCTGTACCTCACTCATTCCAAATAAGAAAATTAGGCACTCAGGGTACACGAGAAAAATTTTCAGTCATATTTTTAAACTATTAAATAAAACTGAGGGAATTAAAATTCTTATAGCATTTACTTTAAGTAGTAAGGTGAAATGAACATAATTTTAAGCAAACACATCTTCTGAAATGTATCAGTTTTACACTAGCCAGAAAGTAAATTAAAGAAATTTAGAAGTTAGAGTGAGTAAATAACCTGGTAAACTGTATTGCTTTAACAATAAAAAGCAACAAAAACAATAGCAATACAAGATGATAATAACGATCCGGAAGGAAAATATAAAATTAATTGCAACTTTTCCAATTGGTGGTGGTGAAAGAAAGAATGCAAGGGGCTGAAAGACGTTCAAATACCCATATTCCTCAGTGATGAGCTTCCATTAGCTGGTTATAAAGGTCGAAAGAGCAAATATTTTCATGAGCTTAAGTTGGTAGTAACCAAAATAAAAATTAAAATATAATATATACATTTCAATTATCCAAAGGGAAAAAACTATTAAAAAAGCTATCTATTAGGGAAGTAGAGAAAAAGGCAAACTAAACAAACTAAAACATGGTAAATGGCAAAATGACATGAGATGGAAAAAATTACTTTATAACAGTAATTTATATAAAGTAATTAAATTACAAATAGATAATGTTAAAATACATAAAATGCGAAATGATATTTTTGTACAAGAGAATTAGTTTACAAAGCATTGAGCATAAGTGAGGAAAATATATACTACACAAATATAAACCAATTTGATATAATAATCAGTAACAAGGACAAATGTTATATTAATATTCATAAAACAAAATCAAGAAAACAAAATCACAAAATTAGGTAAAACAAAAATACAACCTTAAAATGCAAGACAGTGTCTGTAGTTTCAGGAAACCAGGAAAAATACATAAATTCACAATTCATTTGGAGATTTAATGCAATCCTTTGGGACATTAGTAGATCAAATATCATTAATTGAGTAATTTAGGCTCAATCTACAGTGCACATTTTTTTTTTTTTGAGATGGAGTCTCGCTCTGTTGCCCAGGCTGGAGTGAAGTGGCAGGATCTTGGAGTACACATATTATTTGACAGGAAATATTTAATATCCAAATTCATTTCTGAACTACTCCACAAGAAAGTCTGAAAATATTCCATAGACAAATCATCATACACACTATGCTCTTCAAGAATAAGGCAATGAAACAGCTATGCCAGAGAGACCATGACCTTATAATTTACAGCGTAGTGTTGAGGTATGCATTTTGTTATTCTTTATTTCACAATGTTTTACACATTGTAGGTTCCTTTTTTTTCATTGTCTTCTGGTATTGAATGATTTTGTGGGGAAGTATGAAACCAAGTGTTAAAAGAGTCATAAAATGTAAAAGGAGTATTTTTCACATAACTGACACTTAGAGATAGGCACTTGGAATAATTCTTACACAATCTCTGGAAACTTCCTGTGCATAAACACATATATGTAGGTACATTTGTGTATGTATATACGTGTGTATTCCTACAAAACCAAGCTTCCTATACATACTGGCTTTTTCATCATTTTTTTTACTTCATCTTTGAGAATTCAGATATGAGTTTATTCTAAACTATCTCATTTCCCCTAACTACTTCATAAGGTCCCATTGTGAAGATTCATAATCTAATAATTAAATGCTCTGTTGGGGGGCAGTTAGGTTATTGTTGAGTTTCATCTCATTTGTTTTGTTTTTGTTACTGTAGAAAATGGTGCTTAAATCTCCTACATATAAACTATATCCACAAGGTAAATGCCTTCAATTGGAATTTCTGAGACGAATGATATATATTTCTAAAATCAGAAAGAACTTTGCAAAATGCCTAAACTTCCGTGTCTTCACAAATCATTAATATGGGATTTTTCAAAGAGTTAAGAATCTAAATTCTTTAACATCTGTAATTCTACCTGCCATAATTTTCATCTTAACTCTCCCTCATTCCTCCATTGTTCCTTTCCTTCAGATCTCTCCACTGCCGCCCTGTTTATTATTGATATGTCATAGGACAGTGGTTTACACTGTGTGATATGAGAACCATTTGTGGTATAGAAGATAATTTCATATGGTCCTTTAAGGAACACATTTACTGAAATATATATGTATTTCAATATGCATTTGTAAAAGATAATTAGCACAACAAATTAGATTATCTTAGAAAACATTTATATAAAATGTATTTATTTAGATAAAATACTAGGCAATATGCAATCTATATGACACTCCAATTTGGAAAAAAATTAGGTGTCTGAAGAATGGTCGAAGGTTTGGAAACACTACCCTAGTGTTGTGTCCAGACTTGGTTCCTTCCAGTGGTTTCATGGTCTTGCTGACTTCAAGAATGAAGTTGCGGACCTTCATCGTGAGTGTTACAGCTCTTAAAGGTGGCACGGACCCAAAGAGTGAGCAGCAGCAAGATTTATTGTGAAGTACAAAAGAACAAAGCCTCCACACTGTGGAAAGGGAGCCCAGCAGGTTGCTGCTGCTGGCTAGGGTGCCCAGCTTTTATTCCCTTATTTGACCTTGCCTACATCTTGCTGATTGGTTCATTTTACAGAGTGCTGATTGGTCCATTTTACAAACTTCTAGCTAGCCACAGAGCACTGATTGGTGCATTTTTACAGAGCACTGATTGGCGCATTTTACAAATTTCTACCTAGCCACAGAGTGCTGATTGGTGTGTTTTACAATTCTAGCTACAGAGTGCTGATTGGTGCATTTTACAATCCTCTTGTAAGACAGAAAAGTTCTCCAAGTCCCCACTCCACCCAGGAAGTCCAGCTGGCTTCACCTCTCAATGTCATGTTCTGTTCATCTTCATCATCTTCACTTCCTGGACTGTCATTGCTTCCGGCTAGTAACAGTTACTCCATGATTTTGAAAACACTTGAGCAATGTTTGCCATCTAGTACAATGAATAAAATTTATAACTTTTAATTATGTGTTTGGAGTAGGATAAACAAAGTGATTGTAGTAACCTTCCCCAGAGAGTTATGTTTCCACAATAATTTAAAGTATTATGAACTTTGCGTGAGATCTTAAAAAAATGATAAAAAGAAAGAGATGGATAAAGACATACAGATACCCAAAAGACACAGAGAGAAAAAGATGGAACAAGAATATATGTGAAAGACTACAAACAATGGCAAGCACAGAAGAGCAAATGAAAGAAAGAAAGGGTAACAGAGAAAGCAATAGAGGAAGAATATGAAGCCATGTAAATCTGAATGTGAGCTCTTTTATACTAAGAACCTGCTCCAAGGCTGACTATTAGCTTACTTTTAAGAATCAAAGTTGTGGATTTCATAGGTAAGTAATTAGAGAACTCATTTTACAATCCACATTTAAGAAGTATATCATATTGAAATATTGTCTCTCACTTGCTTTCTTGTTTTGTCTTTTTCATTTTATTAATGGTGTCTTTTGAAGTGCAGAAGATTTCAATTTTGTAGAGTTCTAGGAAGTTTCAAACTTTCCTACATCTTCCTGTCTTCTGAGCCCTCCAAGTCTCTAGGAAGTTCCAAACTTTCCCACATTTTCCTGTCTTTTTCTGAGCCCTCCAAACTGTTCCAACCTCTGCTTGTTATCCAGTTCCAAAGTCACTTCCACATTTTAAGATATCTTTACAGCAGCACCCCACCACAAAGTACCAATTTACTGTATTAGTCAGTTCTCATGCTGCTAATAGAGACATACTCAAGACTGGGTAATTTATAAAGGAAAGGGGTTTAATTGACTCACAGTTAAGCATGGCTTGGGAGGCCTCAGGAAACTTACAATCATGGCAGAAGGGGAAGCAAATATGTCCTTCTTTACATGGCAGCAAGGAGAAGTGCCAAGCAAAAGGAGGAACAGCCCCTTATAAAACCATCAGATCTCACAAGAACTCACTCACTATCATGAGAAAAGCATGAGGGTAACCACTCCATGATTAAATTACCTCCCAAGGGGTTCCTTCCATGACACCTGGGGATTATGGGAACTACAATTCAAGATGAGATTTGGGTAGGGACAGAGCCCAACCATATCACCAAATATCCATCAATTGGTGAATGGGTAAACAAAATGTTATATAATCATACAATAAAATACTATTTACCAGTAAAAATGAATTTGCAGTCCTATTATGTGCCATAAAATGAATAAACCACTATAACATTATGCTAAGCAGAAGAAGCTAGTTGCAATAGACCATATGTTGTATGATTCCACATATATCAACTGTGTAGAACAGGCAAATCTGTAAATAAAAAAAATAGATTCATAGTTTCCTGAGTCTTGGAAAGAGAACTGGGATTGACTCAGAATGGCTATAATGAATATCTTTGGGGTGATTAAAATATTCAAAAGTGGATTGTGATTGTACCGCCCTTAAATTTATCTAAATATCATTAAATTTTTCATGCATAATGGGTAACTTTATGGTGTATAAATTATAGTTCAATAAAATTGTGACAAAAAAATGAGCACTGAGCTCAGTGTTGCTCATTTTGGAAGAATTATTAATAACACTTACTATATCAGATGTTTTCCATCCTCCCATCCATATGTTCATGGTTTTGCCACTTCTTGGCATGCTGCCTAACTTCCAGCTGTCAGCATTTGCAACCTTCTTCTGAGAGCTTTATCTGGCCATTGGATCTTGCTATGCCTGCGCATGGCAGACAGAAAGTACTGTGGGTATCAATGACTCATGGGTGCAAACCTTGAGCAACAACTGGCAGAAACTCATGGAAGAAAACCTCATGTGTGGCCAGGCATGGAGGTTCACACCTGTAATCCCAGCACTTTGAGAGGCTGAGGCAGGCAGATCACATGAGGTCAGGAGTTCGAGACCCGCCTGGCCAACATGGTGAAACCCCATCTCTACTAAAAATACAATATTAGGCAGGCATTGTGGTGCAAGTATATAATACCAGCTACTCAGGAGGCTGAGGCAGGAGTACCGCTTGAACCCAGGAGGCAGAGTTTGCAGTGAGCCAAGATTGCATTAGTCTTCCACTATAGCCTGGGCAACAGAGTGAGACTCCATCTCAGAAAACAAACAAACAAACACAAACACAAACAAAAAACCCCAAAAACCAAGAAACATTTCTCTCATCTCTAAATGGGGTAGTATTAAGTTTCAGTTTTCCACAGGTTGACTTGTATGGTAATGTGTGCTGTTACCTTCCTTTCCGTCTTTTGTATCCTCATTATTTTACATTATACTGAAATTCCTTCATCAACTGTGTTTCTTTCTGTTACAGATTGCCTTGCTAGTTATTCCCACAAAAATCAATTTGTCCTTTCTGCCCAGGTGACCTCTTAGCTACCAATTAAATGTGTCTGCCTCTCTTGCAGCTAGGTGTCTATATGTAATGTGAAAAGTGATATGTGTACCAGCTCATTTCTAAATATAAATAAACCACTTTTCCTGGATCCTAGCTCATTTTATTCTTTTCTGTGGACTAGAATTATATATTTTTGACCATATAAATGAAAATACAATTCCACAGAAAAGCAGAGAAATAATATAGAAGGATTCTAAATCCCTGCATGACCAAAAAGGTGTAGGATGACCTTGCTAGCCTACTTGTCAGACTGTTACATGAGAGCAAAATATCTGCTATATTATGTAAGTAATAGTTTTTGGGGTCTTTGTGTCATAGCAACTAGCCTTCATCTTAATATACAACTTTCCTGCTCTGTCTTCAGTTTCTTTTCTACCACTGTAGTATTGAGTGGAGTCACCTGCCTAGTAATTTGTAGTAACCTAATTGACTGCATCCTTTCACCAAATTTATGCAGAGCCTGGAAATTTTAGTAATTTTTTTTTCTCAGACTCTTTGAATTCCTAACAGTTGAAAAACACAGATTTTTGTTACCCTGCTGGTGCTCTGTAATTACACGCAATGTGCACTGTAAAACCATCAAGATCTTGGCTCATAAACCAGATGCCTTGGTCTTTCTGAGTAAGTATTAGCAGTGAGGAACCTGGCAGCAGATGGTGTTCCCCTGGCAACTATGTTTCTAACTCACTAGTTCCTGTCAGTACCTGCTTGAAGGTTTCAAACTTGTAGGCAGTTTAATTCCTTTGACAGACTTGCTGAAGAAAAGAGCTGAGAGGATCTCTGGGGGCAAAAGTTTTCTATAATTGTCAACCTTCCTGCATCCAGTTCATTTGGAGGACATTTAGATTTACCAGGGGTTCAAAATTATAATCACTTCTCATGCATGTTGAGCTGAATATGAGTAGCTCTTACTCTCCATTGGCTGGCTTGGTCAGGGAGGCAGTACTAAAAATGATATGGTAGCAAATACCAGCTTAGTCAAAGCTTAAGCTAGGTAATTGAATTCTGGTGGTAACCACAGACAATAAGTGCATGAGGTGTCTTTGAAATGTGTTGTACTGATCAACCATTAAGATAGTAATGATCACCTTGGAACAACCGTCTGCTCCTGTTTGGAGAAGAAACTTCAGCTACTGCAGAAACCAGCTACTTCCTGGTTTCCCAGGAAGCAGATTCTGAGATGGGGTACAGGATGTTTATTAGGGAGTGCTCTTGAGGTCAACTCCTGGGTAAGGGAAGGGAAGAGGGAAGGGAAGAAAGAATGATTGGGCAGAGGGGAAAAATTGAGCTTCCATCATCAAAAGCTCCCTCAAACCCCACAAGGTGCTCTGAAGCCTGGATATGTCTTCGTGGTCCACCTTCATTGTGGAGAGGGAGCTGGACATTTGAACTCTTATTTTGATTGGCCATTGTGTGCAGACTGCCTGAGGAAATGGCAGTGGCCCAGGAGACGCAGATTTCTTCAATCATGGGCAACTTCCAAAGAGGACTGATAGCTTTCAAGGGTCAGGTGACAACCTTCCCAGCAGCTCTGGGAATAAGAAGTAAGAAATAATACTGAGAGATTCTGAGGGAGGAATCTGGATGACTTATCACAGGTCCTACTATCCCAACCATCTGGGCACCTCCATGGTAACTCCAAATTACAGTTTCTTTATTGGTTTCAGGCCCTTCTACTTACAGCTACTAGAAGTGGTGATTTAGTCCCTGGAGTCAGCTATGAATACTTTTTTTTACTATGCTACTAGTGAAAAACATGCCTCAGTCAGGAGGTAGCTGAGATTTGTAGCTGAAACTAGATGTCAAATAATCCCTTTGCTTGGATGTTCTTAAATTTCACTAAAATGTGTTAGTCTGGGACTGTGTCTCTGTTTTGTTACTATCTGTAACTATTGTTCCCTTAACATGGTTATTTATCCTGTTATTCATCACTACATGCCCTGCATTACTCCATGTGGAATAATTTTTCTCCTGAGAAAATGAAGTTTTGTGCAACATATTATCAGCCTCTATCTGAGTTTGTGAAATGTGTATATACATATATATGTGTGTGTATGTGATATATATATGATATATATACAGACCTATATATATGTATTTCAGAAAAAGACATTCAAATATTTTTAAAATGTTGAATCTTATTAAAAGACTCATAGTGAAGACAGAAATATACTTTTCCTGACACCACAGTCCAATTACTTTGAAACAAACACTTTCATTTGTTTGTGATTTTTTCTGATATTTTCCTGCATACATGATTAACATGCTTATATTAATATTTCTTGAGTAATCAATGTTAGATTTAATGTACTGACCTCTTATTATGTCAAATATAGATGCATACTATCTTGGTATTTCCATCTTCAAAACCCTCCTAATATAGGTTTGCAAATTTATATAAATTACTGTGAAAATTCCTGTCTCTCTATTTTTCTGAATCCTTCCCTGATTTTTGGCTTTTTTGCTTGTCTGTTTTAAACTCATTCCATTTGTAGGCTTTCCTCAGATATTCCGTTGCATTCAATTGTACAGCTTTAAGAGTGAGTTGCTAAAATGTTGAGTAGAAGCTGTTTGTGTGTTTGACTTGATGATGAGACACAGAGTTTTTTTAAACTTTTATTTTTGTTTCAGGGGTATATGCACAGGTTTGTTATATAGATATTCATAAATTGCATGTTGTGGGGGTTTGGTGTACATATTATTTCATCACCCAGGTAATAAGCATAATATCCAATAGGTAGTATTTTGATCTTTATCCTCTTACCCTTCACTCTCAAGCAGACCCCTGTGTCTATGATTCCCTTCATTGTGTCCACATGTACTCAATGTTTAGCCCCCACTTAAAGATGAGAACATACAGTATTTAGTTTTCTGTTCCTTGGTTAATTTTCTTAGTATAATGGCCTCAGGCTTCATTCATGTTGCTTCAAAGGACATTATATTGTTCTTTTTTCTGCCTGCATAGTATTCCATGGTGAATATGTACCACATTTTCTTTATGGAGTCTACCAATTATGGGCATTTAGGTTAATTCCATGTCTTTGCTATTGTGAATAGTGCTGCAGTGAACATACATGTGCATATGTCTTTATGGTAGAACAATTTATATTTTGGGGGGAATATACCCAATAATGGGATTGCTGGGGCAACTGGTGGTTCTGTTTTAAGTTCATTGAGAAATCACAAAACTGCTTTCCACAGTGGCTGAACTAACTTACATTCCCACCAGCAGTGTATAAGTGTTCCCTTTTCTCTGTAAACTCACCAGCATCTGTTATTTTTTGACTTTTTAATAATAGCCTTTCTGACGGTTGTGAAATGGTATCTCACTGTGATTTTGATTTGCATTTCTTTTATGATTAGTGATGTTGAGCATTTTTTTCATATGCTTGTTGGTTGCATGTTTGTCTTCTTTTGAAAAATGTCTGTTCATGCTCTTTGCCCATTCTTTAAAGGATTTTTTGTTGTTTTAAGTTCCTTATAGATTCTGGATATTATGAATTTATAAGATACATAGTTTGCAAATGTTTTCTCCAGTTCTTTAGGTTGGCTATTTTCTCTGTTGATAGTTTCTTTTGGTTTGCAGAAGCTCTTTAGTTTAATTAGGTCCCACTTGTCAATTTTTTTGTTGTTGCAATTACTTTTGGTGTCTTCATCATGAAATCTTTGTAAGGACTTAAGTCCAGAATGATATTTCCTAGATTATCTTCCAGGGTTTTTATAGTTTCTATAGTTTTAGGTTGTACATTTAAGTCTATAATCCATCTTGAGTTGATTTTTGTATATGGTGTAAGAAAGGGGTCCAGTTTCAGTCTTCTGTGTATGGCTAGCCAGTTATCCCAGCACCATTTACTGAATAGGGAGTCCTTTTCCAATTGCTTATTTTTGTCAATGATCAGTTGGTTGTGGGGATGTGGCTTTATTTCTAGGATGTCTGTTCTGTTCCATTGATCTGTGTGTCTATTTTTCTACTACTAGTGTGTTATTTTTGTTACTGCAGCCTTGTGGTATAGTTTGAAGAAAGGTAATGTGATTGCTTCAGCTTTGATCTTTTTGCTTAGTATTGCTTTGGCTATTCATGCTCTTGTTTGGTTCCATATGAATTTTAGGATAGCTGTTTCTATTTCACAGAAATAGAAACAATGTCATTGTGATGGCAGCGAGGGGCAGTCCACAGTGGGGAAGCACAGGCAGCGGCAGCAGGAGCGGCAGCAGGAGCGGCAGCAGGAGCGGCAGCAGGAGCGGCAGTGGTGGTGGTGGATCATCTGTGCACCGTGTCCACAAGGTGGCCAACTGCGCTGCTTCCATCTTCATGTGACTGGGTAGAACCCCCTCTCAGGCCTGGAGCCTCCATGGCTCTGAACCCTGGCCATGCATTGCTGCTCTCGCCGGCCAGCACTACGGGGAGGGTGTGGGCAGGGGGAAGACAGTTCCCAGGCCGCCCCAGGGAGCCCCTTGAAACCCACTGCCCTAAGGGCTACAGTGATGGGGCCGGGCCACGCCTCCTGCTGTTGGAGGAACAGCACTGTCGGGCAGGGAGGGGGACCAGGGCAGTGCTGGGCCCAGGTCGGTGCTGGGCTTGCATATGGAGCGTGGGGACCGGGCCTGGGGTGCGAAGCTGGGGCCACGCTTTGGGAGCCAGGACGGAAAGTGGGGGCAGGCCTGCTTCGAGAACCTGGCCGGTGGTGCAGCCACCACTCCCACTCTGCAGAGGATGCTGGGTTTTTCACCTCAGGAGGAGGCTCTGTATGGGGCTGCACCAGTGCATGTCCCTGGTGTCTGCCTTGCATCAATGTGACCATTGAGCCTGACACTCCCGACGGCTGGGCCCAGCGTTCACGATCCACTTCCAGAGGCGTGCCCCCTAGACAGGGCCACAAGCCGGGTGAGGGGGAGCCCTGGACTGTCCCTGAAGGTTGGGGCCATGGGGGAGCTCTCAATGATGTTGCTCCTGCCCCGGACACTGGCCTAGGCCCAGCAAGGACCTGGGAGCCCCCACCCCAGGCTGCATGGGTTGTGGCTAGGGCTGCATGACCTACAGAGCCAGTGGGAGCCAGGGACAAGCAGAAGCCTCACCCCTTCTGAGCTTGAATGGCAGGAGCTCCCTGGGTGCACTGCAGCGGCCCTGCCCAACCACAGACTCAGGCATCCCTGCACTCTCAGGGGCCCAGGAAGCTTCCTTTGTTCCCCCCAGGCTCAGGAGTGTTTGCTGTTGCTTCCTGGCCTCTTCCCACTACCACTGCCTGTTCTGATCTGAGAGCGGGATTGGGGCCAAGCCCAGGAGCAGTCACAACCTGGCCTGGTGTGTGCGCACTCAGGGCAGTGCTGACATGCCAGCCCCCTGCTGCCGTGGCACCTCCCAGACTTTGGGCACTGAGAAGCTTTGGGAGGGAGGCTGAAGTTGGGGGAAGGGCAGCTCGGTGCTGCCCTACAGGTTGCTCTTGGCTGGAGCAGCCTGGGCGCCATGGATAGCAGCAGAAGACAGACAGGCACCTGGGTGGAAGGGGGCAGATCAGGCCAAGGAAGGGGGCAGATCAGGCCAAGGAGGGCCTGAAGGCTGGTGTCTGGGCTTCCAGTCCCATGGACCAGAGTCAGAACTTATGGTGCCTTTTTGGGGCCCACCCATGGACCAACCTGTGGGAACTTCCTTCCGTCTGAGGCCCATAATATCCCCAGGCTCAGCCAGAGCAGAGCAGAGGACAGAGAGACAATGGGATGACCAGCTGCAGAAAGGAGCTACCCTCTCTGCTGAGAGCTGCAGAGATGACAGGATGACCTGCCTGCAGAGAGGAGCCACCCACTCTAGAGCCCCTCTTTGCTGAGAGCTGCAGAGATGACAGGACGACCTGCCTGCAGAGAACATGAAAATTTAACATGAAGGGATGTTAAATTTTATCAAAAGCCTTTTCTGTATATATTGAGATGGTCATGTGCTTTTTGTTTTTAGTTCCATTTATGTGATGAATTACATTTATTGATTTGCATATGTTGAACCAACCTTGCATCCCTTGGATAAAGCCTACATGATTGTAGTGTATTAGCTTTTTGATGTGCTGCTGGATTCTGTTTGCTAGTATTTTTTGAATCTGTGTTCATCAAAAATATTGGCCTAAAGTTTTCTTTTCTCATTGTGATTCTGCTGGGTTTTAGTATCAGAATGTTGTTGTCCTCATATAATGAGTTAAGAGACAGTCCCTCCTCATCAATTTTTTGGAATAGCTTTAGTAGGAATGGTGCCAGCTCTTCTATATAAGTTTGGTAGAATTCAGCTGTGAATCTGTCTGGTGCCAGGCTTTTTCTAATTGGTAGGCCTTTTATTACTGATTCAATTTTGGAACTTGTTTTCAGTCTTTTAAGGATTTTATTTCTTCCTGCTTCAATCTTGGAAACTTGTGTTTCCAGGAATTTATCCATTTCTTGTAGGTTTTCTAGTTTGTGTTCATAGAGGTGTTTGGAATAGTCTCTGAGGGTTTTTTGTATTTTTATGGGACTGATGGTAATGTCCCCTTTGTTATTTCTGATTGTGTTTATTTAAATCATCTCTCTTTTTTTCTTTATTAGTCTAGTCAGTAATCTTTCAATCTTATTATCCTTTCAAAACACCATCTTATATTTTTGTTGATCTTTTATATTTTTTTGGTGTCTCATTTTCATTCAGTTCAGCTCTGATTTTGATTATTTCTTGTCTTCTGCTAGCTTTTGGATTGATCTGCTCTTGCTACTGCTTTCCGCTGTGATTATTGCCGCTAATTGCAGAACAGCTTTGGTCTTCTTTCTCTATAGAAAAATAACCATCTGTTCCCTACAGAGGTTGGGGAGAGGAAGACACATGATTGTATACATATCAGCAGTAAGGATCTAGGAGTCTAATAGCCAAAGTTCCTCATAGTTTTACACAATTCTTTCATTTTCTATTCCATGTATGTCCCACATCTTTTAGGTATCTTTTACTATGCCTCAAATTTCTGAGCCTTTCAAGAATATTCTGTAACAAATTGGTTTGCCTCTTGTCAATATCTTTAATTTTTCAGTTTCAATTGAATATCAAAAACTGCTTAAATAATGTATGATTAAATTTTATGAAAAATATTGGATTTTTTTCTAACAAAGGCACTTCTCCATTCACTCTGCTTATCTTTTTTTCATTCATTTGGCCTAGATTTGCTGCACTAGGCTCCACTTAGGTGTTTGAAACACAGCAGTGAAGAAAACCTAAAAGTAGCTATCTACATAAAACTTACTTTTTAATATGGATTATGGAATATAAATAATATTTAAGCACTGTATTTTAGATAGTAGTACAGTATTTAATTTAATACAAAACATAACACATAATATATACTTGTCTTTTAGATAGATATATGTATCTTTTCCTTAGATCATTAAAGAAAACATTATAATAAAAACTTCTTCAATTTTATCCTCCTTTATTCCTGCCACAGCTAACTACTGTTTAAAGTTAATTAAGCACCTGATTTCCATAGAGATTTATAACACCCAAAAGTGCATTGATTGGTTTTGCCTTTTTTCTGTACTGTTTATATGAATTATAGTGTGCATATTCTTCTGTTGTTTGCTTTTTCTCATTGTCATTTTTTAGATATAAATACATTAATGTGTGTAACTATGGTACATTATTCTTCATTACATTTTGTATTGCACAGTTTTTAAATTCATTTTACTCTAAATGGATATTAGGGTGGTTTCCATGTTTTGGTTTTGTTTTGTGTCTTGCTATTACAAACAATAATCCTATACATATTCATGGGTGGAAATCCCTGTTTATTTCTTTGTGCATTTTTGGAATGGGTAGGTTACTTTTCTCTATTGACTTTAAAGTGTCCCTAAAATGATGAGGTAGTAATCTGTTTAATATTTTGCAAATTTTTTTAAGTCTGTCCCTTAACTTCCAATTCTATTTATCATGATTTAAAAAGAAATAAATAGAAATTCTTTATTTTAATGAAGTAGAATTTATCAGTCTTTTCCTTTATTATTTGACTGTGAGCTAAGAAGTATTTTCCTATCACCAAGATCATAAAGATATTACTGTATATATTTTTTGAACAGTATTATATTTATGCCAGTTAGCATTTAAGTATTCATAAGCTTGGAATTGAATTTCATGCATAGTGCAAGGTTGGCTTCTATTTATTTATTTATGCAACAACACTTATGAAAGCCATTCTTCTATTCAAACTTGCACATGTTCTTTAATATTTAGGACAAACAAGAAACAAAATTATAAGCCAATCTTACTTACAAAAATAGATGAAAAATCCCAATGCAATGATTGACAAATTGAATTCAGGATGTATAAAAAAAAATGCATTACGATCAATTTGACTTTATTTCAGGACTACAAATTTGAGTTAAAATTTAAAAATAATGTAATTTAACATACATGTCAAGGGTTTAAAAAAGAACAATCATTTCATCATTCTAATAGATTTTGAAAAACATTTTGAATAAAATGTTGACATGAAGTTTATTCTAGCTTCATACAAATACTTGGAGACTGTTTATGTGTTTTACAATTTGTTTTGACAGAGGTTTGTCCATTTTTTACAATTTTCACTGAAGTACTTTTAGCATTATTGACGCTTTTAATTGCATATTTGTTTTCTGTTTTAAAACTTCTTACATTGTTTTTATTAATTCCTTTATTCTATTCTTTTGGACTTCATCTAGCATTTCTTCCTTTTAATTTTGAGATGGGACCTTTCCTTACTAATTGTTGGTTTTAAATGATTTGAATACAAGTATTTAAATTTACAAATTTTGCTGAGTACTGCTTTATATATTTTCCATAATTTTTACTATATTTTATCATTTATGTTTATATATAAACATTTTCCTTATGGTGTTTTCTTATAACTATGCTTATTTGGATGAACCTTTTAAAATTTCTAAGCTTATTTAAAGTTTTTATTGATTTCTTTCTTAATTTTCATAAGAGAACATTATACCAACTCTTTGACATGTTTGATATTATCTTTCTAGCTTAGAAGGTTTGCCATTTTCATAAATGTTTTATGTATATTAGAAAACATGGACTCTCTCACTATAGATACAAAATCTTCTGTACTTCATCACATTAAAACTATTGTGGTTTTAATACGTTCTATATTTGTATTAGTATTTTTACTTGCTGTGTCTATCATTTAATAAGAAGTGTTGAAAGTATGAATTTGTACATGTAGTTTATGGACATCTCCTTGCAATTCTGTCTAATTTTTATTCTGCATATTTTTTAATTTGTGCAAATTTATGGGGTACATGAGAAATTTTTTACATATATATAAAATGCACCGTGATGAAGTCAGAGTATTTAGGGTGTCCATCACTTGAATACAATAATTTTTTTAAGTATAGTCATTCTACTTTGCTATCAAATATTGAGTTATTACTTCTACCTTACTATACGTTTGTATTCTTTAATCTACTTCTCTTCACCCCGCCTCCACTTACACCTAATCACCCTTTGTAGTCTCTGTTATCTATTTTTTCATCATTCTCTACTTCCATGTGTTCACATTTTTAGCTCCCACCTGTAAGAGAGAGCATGCATTATATGTCTTTTTGTGATTGGTTTATTTCACTTAAGATAATGACCTCAGTTCCATCCATGTTGCTGTAAATGACATGATTTCATTCTTTCTTTATGGTGAATAGTATTCCATTGTGTGTATATATCCATTATCCATTCATCCGTTGATGAACATTTAGGTTGATTCCATATCTTTGCTTTGTGAATAGTGCCACAATAAACATGCAAGTGCAAGTACCACTTGGATATACAGATTTTTTTTTCCTTTGGATATATACCTGCTATTGAGATTGCTGGATCAAATGGTAATTCTATTTATAGTTTTCTGAGAAATCTCCATATTGTTTTCCATAGTGGCTTTACTGTTTCAGTCTGCTTAGTCCCTAGTTCAGCTAGGTCTGCATTCTTGTCCTATGGCCACGAAGAATTAGGCATAAGGACACCAGAGAGTCAGTAGAGTAGAATTTATTAGGAGGGGTGCTGAAAGCAGGCTGCCAAAAACGGGCTGAATTCTGGAAATTTTATGTGGCAAAAACCAAGAAGTCTTCTGTGAAGACCAGGAAGTCTTTGCTCAAATGGGAGGGGTAAAATTTCCTCTTAGGGGTGTTGTATCTGTGCATGCCTAGGGTTGGCCAGAGTGACTCCATCTTGGTTATTACTCATGAGTGTCTAAGTGAAACCCACAGTTGTGGGGTGAGGGGTGGGGGCTATAACCACAATGCTAATGTCATGTTAATGACTTTATAATGGGCTGGGTCAAGTTAAGTATATTTAGCTTAATTTATACTGTCCATGCTTAAGTTGGGACAGTCCCTTCTGAGCAACATCCTGGCACAAGGGGAAGTTCTTAACCACAATTCTTCCCATTATCTGCAGAGGCAGTATAGGTGCTGTACTGTGGTTGTTCCTGTGAACATTGCCCATCTCTGTTCTACTCCCAAGACTCTCCCTCTCTATCTGCCTAACCAGCCCCCAACTGCCTCCTCTCTCATCACTAGTTTACATTCCCACAACAGTGTGTAAGTCATCCCTTTTCTCCAAATCTTCACCAGCATCTGTTATTTAATTTTTTTAATAATGCCATTCTGACTGAGGTAACATGATATCTCACTGAAATTTTTATTTCCATTTCTCTGATGATTAGTGATGTTAAGTCTTTATATTCCCCGCCTTGAGAAATGTCTATTCATGTCCTTTGCCCAGTTTTCAATGAGATTTTTTTCTATGAGTTCCATGTATATTCCGGAAGCAAGTCCCCTGCTGGGTGAATAGTTGACAAATATTTTTCACTTCTTTTTGGCTCAAAAAGTAAATCTGTGTCTTTTAAAGATCAAATGCAAGGTAATGATATTTATCTTAATTAGTTCCATATTATTTTGCACTTTCTATATAAACTGTATGTCTACATTTAGAAAAATTATCACCTATTATTGGAATGCTTGATGTTTTATTAAAATTTTATTCTCCATCATTTTCAGTGTAAAACATTGTATTTATATTATGTTGTGTTTCCCTATAGAACATGGATCTGCACAATTAATAAAATCTAAACTTAATCATAAAGGGTGAATTTTTCTCATTAAGAATATGGGGATCTGCATGTTCTCTCTTATAAGTGGGAGCTGAACGATGAGAACACATGGACACATGGGGGGAAACAACACATATTAAGCACCTGTGGAGGGGGTGTGGGAAGGGAGAACACCAAGAAGAATAGCTAATGGATGCTGAGCTTAATACCTAGGTGATGGGATGATCTGTGCAGTAAACCACCACGGGACACGTTTAACTATGCAACAAACCTGCATACCTTGCACATGTACCCCGAACTTTAAAAGCTGAAAAAATATATATAAATATGGTGATGTTAGTATATATAGAGCCCAAACAAAGTGCTCAGTATTGCCAGCATTCAATATTATGACATGTTTTTGTTTTATTTAACTCTGTCTTCAATGACATATTGCAACATTGTTTTATAATGAATATTTATAAATATTTATTTACCTTTATGTCCATCTTTTATAAATTTTTCTGCTTACCAGTCTGCAATTCATCTGTATGTTATTTCTTTGTAAATAATTTGTCTTTTATTTTGGCTACTTCTTTGAAAATATTTTTCTCTTATATGTCTGAAGTTGTGCTAAGCATGAAAATTTTTAATTTGTGCCTCATATATTTAAAACACTGAACATGTATTTCAATGTTCTGGAGGATGCCAAGCCAATGTCTTTATTTATTCTGTCTATTTTTTTCTTTTTCATTTTTTGGAACTTCAGTTATATTAGACCTTCTTATTTTGTCTTCCATATCTATTTATTTCCCTTTTATTTTTCTATCTTTAAAATTTGCTTTAGACTCTAAGATTTTTTTGTTAACTCTATCTTTTTTTTTAGTAAATTTCTATTTATCTGCATTTAGTCTGGCAGTTAACACTTCATTGCTTGTATTTTTCACACTTACACCTGTTTATTATCAAATCTTCTATTTTCTTCATTTTAACATTTTATTACTTACTATTTTTGAAACAATTATTTCTTTCAACCATCTTTAATTTAAAGTGCATATTTTATATTCTATATCCAGTAATTTCATTGCCTGGGCTATCTAAAATTCTTGTTAACTTAAATCTTCTGTTTCTTGATTTTGCTATTTCTTGCTAATTGTTATTTTTTGGTTTGGTTTGCTTTGGTGTTTTACAATTTCTTATTTATTACTTTACTTTATATTGCACACTTATCCTTGGTGAAACTTAATCTGTGGAAATCCTGCCAGCCTGTTTTGAGGGATTGTCCTATCAGAGACAATTGAATTTTACTTAATGACACTTTAGTTTACAACTTAAAATAGTGCATAGAAGCTAGAAATGCAACCATGACTAAGTTTCTGGTTAGAATACACAGCAAAGACTGGTAAAGCAACAATTGCATTAAACTATGTTAGTGTCATATTTATGGCCACAGATATCTTCATTATTCCCTCCACCACTCTTCATGATTTTGGGAGCTTCTATTTTATTGCTTTTGTTGCTGTTGTTTTAACCCTCTGTTTTTTCCACACTGCTACCTGTCCTTTCTTTTAAGAAAATTTATCTTGGGGGGAGGAGCCAAGATGGCCAAATAGGAACAGCTCTGGTCTACAACTCCCAGCGTGAGCATTGCAGAAGATGGGTGATTTCTGCATTTCCATCTGAGGTACCGGGTTCATCTCACTAGGGAGTGCCAGACAGCAGGCGCAGGTCAGTGGGTGCACGCACCATGCGTGAGCCAAAGAAGGGCGAGGCATTGCCTCACTCGGGAAGTGCAAGGGGTCAGGGAGTTCCCTTTCCTAGTCAAAGAAAGGGGTGACTAGGAAAATCAGGTCACTCCGACCCGAATACTGTGCTTTTCCGATGGGCTTAAAAAATGGCGCACCAGGAGATTATATCCCACACCTGGTTCAGAGGGTCCTATGCCCACGGAGTCTCCCTGATTGCTAGCATAGTAGTCTGAGATCAAACTGCAAGGCGGCAGCGAGGCTGGCGGAGGGGCACCCGCCATTGCCCAGGCTTGCCTAGGTAAACAAAGCAGCCAGGAAGCTCGAACTGGCTGGAGCCCACCACAGCTCAAGGAGGCCTGCCTGCCTCTGTAGGCTCCACCTCTGGGGGCAGGGCACAGACAAACAAAAAGACAGCAGTAACCTCTGCAGACTTAAATGTCCCTGTCTGACAGCTTTGAAGAGAGCAGTGGTTCTCCCAGCACGCAGCTGGAGATCTGAGAACGGTCAGACTGCCTCCTCAAGTGGGTCCCTGACCCCTGACCCCCCAGCAGCCTAACTGGGAGGCACTCCCCAGCAGGGGCAGACTGACACCTCACAGGGCTGGCCCGGTACTCCAACAGACCTGCAGCTCAGGGTCCTGTCTATTAGAAGGAAAACTAACAAACAGAAAGGTCATCCACACCAAAAACCCATCTGTACATCATCATCATCAAAGACCAAAAGTCGATAAAACCACAAAGATGGGGAAAAAACAGAGGAGAAAAACTGGAAACTCTAAAAAGCAGAGCGCCTCTCCTCCTCCAAAGGAACGCAGTTCCTCACCAGCAATGGAACAAAGCTGGATGGAGAATGACTTTGACGAGCTGAGAGAAGAAGGCTTCAGACGATCAAATTACTCTGAGCTATGGGAGGATATTCAAACCAAAGGCAAAGAAGTTGAAAACATTGAAAAAAGTTTAGAAGAATGTATAACTAGAATAACCAATACAGAGAAGTGCTTAAAGGAGCTGATGGAGCTGAAAACCAAGGCTCGAGAACTATGTGAAGAATGCAGAAGCCTCAGGAGCCAATGCGATCAAATGGAAGAAAGGGTATCAGTGATGGAAGATGAAATGAATGAAATGAAGCAAGAAGGGAAGTTTAGAGAAAAAAGAATAAAAAGAAATGAGCAAAGCCTCCAAGAAATGTGGGACTATGAGAAAAGACCAAATCTACGTCTTATTGGTGTACCTGAAAGTGACAGGGAGAATGGAACCAAGTTGGAAAACACTCTGCAGGATATTATCCAGGAGAACTTCCCCAATCTAGCAAGGCAGGCCAACATTCAGATTCAGGAAATACAGAGAATGCCACAAAGAAACTCCTCGAGAAGAGCAACTCAAAGACACATAATTGTCAGATTCACCAAAGTTGAAAAGAAGGAAAAAATGTTAAGGACTGCCAGAGAGAAAGGTCGGGTTACCCTCAAAGGGAGGCCCATCAGACTAACAGCGGATCTCTCGGCAGAAACTCTACAAGCCAGAAGAGAGTGGGGGGCCAATATTCAACATTCTTAAAGAAAAGAATTTTCAACCCAGAATTTCATATCCAGCCAAACTAAGCTTCATAAGTGAAGGAGAAATAAAATACTTTACAGACAAGCAAATGCTGAGAGATTTTGTCACCACCAGGCCTGCCCTAAAAGAGCTCCTGAAGGAAGCACTAAACATGGAAAGGCACAATCGGTACCAGCCGCTGCAAAATCATGCCAAAATGTAAAGACCATCGAGACCAGGAAGAGACTGCATCAACTAACGAGCAAAATAACCAGCTAATATCATAATGACAGGATCAAATTCACACATAGCAATATTAACTTTAAGTGTAAATGGACTAAATGCTCCAATTAAAAGACACAGACTGGCAAATTGGATAAAGAGTCACGACCCATCAGTGTGCTGTATTCAGGAAACCCGTCTCATGTGCAAAGACACACATAGGCTCAAAATAAAGGGATGGAGGAAGATCTACCAAGCAAATGGAAAACAAAAAAAGGCAGGGGTTGCAATCCTAGTCTCTGATAAAACAGACTTTAAACCAACAAAGATCAAAAGAGACAAAGAAGGCCATTACATAATGGTAAAGGGATCAATTCAACAAGAAGAGCTAACTATCCTAAATATATATGCACCCAATACAGGAGCACCCACATTCATAAAGCAAGTCCTGAGTGACCTACAAAGAGACTTAGACTCCCACACATTAATAATGGGAGACTTTAACACCCCACTGTCAACATTAGACAGATCAACGAGACAGAAAGTCAACAAGGATACCCAGGAATTGAACTCAGCTCTGCACCAAGCAGACCTAATAGACATCTACAGAACTCTCCACCCCAAATCAACAGAATATATATTTTTTTCGGCACCGCACCACCGTATTCCAAAATTGACCATATACTTGGAAGTAAAGCTCTCCTCAGCAAAAGTAAAAGAACAGAAATTATAACAAACTATCTCTCAGATCACAGTGCAATCCACCTAGAACTCAGGATTAAGAATCTCACTCAAAACCACTCAACTACATGGAAACTGAACAACCTGCTCCTGAATGACTACTGCGTACATAATGAAATGAAGGCAGAAATAAAGATGTTCTTTGAAACCAGTGAGAACCAAGACACAACATACCAGGATCTCTGGGATGCATTCAAAGCAGTGTGTAGAGGGAAATTTACAGCACTAAATGCCCACAAGAGAAAGCAGGAAAGATCTAAAAT
Organism: Pongo pygmaeus; assembly: GCF_028885625.2. NCBI lineage: Eukaryota > Metazoa > Chordata > Mammalia > Primates > Hominidae > Pongo > Pongo pygmaeus. The sequence goes on from NC_072381.2 coordinate 61,023,862, forward strand.
TGACACCCTAACATCACAATTAAAAGAACTAGAAAAGCAAGAGCAAACACATTCAAAAGCTAGCAGAAGGCAAGAAATAACTAAAATCAGAGCAGAACTGAAGGAAATAGAGACAAAAAAAAAAACTCTTCAAAAAATTAATGAATCCAGGAGCTGGTTTTTTGAAAGGTTCAACAAAATTGATAGACCGCTAGCAAGATTAATAAAGAAAAAAAGAGAGAAGAATCAAATAGATGCAATAAAAAATGATAAAGGGGATATCACCACCGATCCCACAGAAATACAAACTACCATCAGAGAATACTACAAACACCTTACACAAATAAACTAGAAAATCTAGAAGAAATGGATAAATTCCTCGACACATACACTCTCCCAAGACTAAACCAGGAAGAAGTTGAATCTCTGAATAGACCAATAACAGGAGCTGAAATTGTGGCAATAATCAATAGCTTACCAACCAAAAAGAGTCCAGGACCAGATGGATTCACAGGCGAATTCTACCAGAGGTACAAGGAGGAACTGGTACCATTCCTTCTGAAACTATTCCAATCAATAGAAAAAGAGGGAATCTTCCCTAACTCATTTTATGAGGCCAGCATCATCCTGATACCAAAGCCGGGCAGAGACACAACCAAAAAAGAGAATTTTAGACCAATATCCTCGATGAACATTGATGCAAAAATCCTCAATAAAATACTGGCAAACCAAATCCAGCAGCACATCAAAAAGCTTATCCACCATGATGAAGTGGGCTTCATCCCTGGGATGCAAGGCTGGTTCAATATACACAAATCAATAAATGTAATCCAGCATATAAACAGAATCAAAGACAAAAACCACATGATTATCTCAATAGATGCAGAAAAGGCCTTTGACAAAATTCAACAACACTTCATGCTAAAAACTCTCAATAAATTAGGTATCGGTGGGACGTATCTCAAAATAATAAGAGCTATCTATGACAAACCCACAGCCAATATCATACTGAATGGGCAAAAACTGGAAGCATTCCCTTTGAAAACTGGCACAAGACAGGGATGCCCTCTCTCACCACTCCTATTCAACATAGTGTTGGAAGTTCTGGCCAGGGCAATTAGGCAGGAGAAGGAAATAAAGGGTATTCAATTAGGAAAAGAGGAAGTCAAATTGTCCCTGTTTGCAGATGACATGATTGTGTATCTAGAAAACCCCGTTGTCTCAGCCCAAAATCTCCTTAAGCTGATAAGCAACTTCAGCAAAGTCTCAGGATACAAAATCAATGTACAAAAATCACAAGCATTCTTATACACCAACAACAGACAAACAGAGAGCCAAATCATGAGTGAACTCCCATTCACAATTGCTTCAAAGAGAATAAAATACCTAGGAATCCAACTTACAAGGGACGTGAAGGACCTCTTCAAGGAGAACTACAAACCACTGCTCAAGGAAATAAAAGAGGATACAAACAAATGGAAGAACATTCCATGCTCATGGGTAGGAGAATCAATATCGTGAAAATGGCCATACTGCCCAAGGTAATTTACAGATTCAATGCCATCCCCATCAAGCTACCAATGACTATAAGGCTACAGTAACCAAAACAGCATGGTACTGGTACCAAAACAGAGATATCAATCAATGGAACAGAACAGAGCCCTCAGAAATAATGCCACATATCTACAACTATCTGATCTTTGACAAACCTGAGAAAAATAAGCAATGGGGAAAGGATTCCCTATTTAATAAATGGTGCTGGGAAAACTGGCTAGCCATATGTAGAAAGCTGAGACTGGATCCCTTCCTTACACCTTATACAAAAATTAATTCAAGACGGATTAAAGACTTACATGTTAGACCTAAAACCATAAAAACCCTAGAAGAAAACCTAGGCATTACCATTCAGGACATACGCATGGGCAAGGACTTCATGTCTAAAACACCAAAAGCAATGGCAACAAAAGCCAAAATTGACAAATGGGATCTAATTAAACTAAAGAGCTTCTGCAGAGCAAAAGAAACTACCATCAGAGTGAACAGGCAACCTATAAAATGGGAGAAAATTTTCACAACCTACTCATCTGACAAAGGGCTAATATCCAGAATCTACAATGAACTCCAACAAATTTGCAAGAAAAAAACAAACAGCCCCATCAAAAAGTGGGCAATGGACATGAATAGACACTTCTCAAAAGAAGACATTTATGCAGCCAAAAAACACATGAAAAAATGCTCACCATCACTGGCCATCAGAGAAATGCAAATCAAAACCAGAGTGAGATACCATCTCACACCAGTTAGAATGGCAATCATTAAAAAGTCAGGAAACAACAGGTGCTGGAGAGGATGTGGAGAAATAGGAACACTTTTACACTGTTGGTGGGACTGTAAACTAGTTCAACCATTGTGGAGGTCAGTGTGGCGATTCCTCAGGGATCTAGAACTAGAAATTCCTTTTGACCCAGCCATCCCATTACTGGGTATATACCCAAAGGACTATAAATCATGCTACTATAAAGACACATGCACACGTATGTTTATTGCGGCATTATTCACAATAGCAAAGACTTGGAACCAACCCAAATGTCCAACAATGATAGACTGGATTAAGAAAATGTGGCACATATACACCGTGGAATACTATGCAGCCATAAAAAATGATGAGTTCATGTCCTTTGTAGGGACATGGATGAAACTGGAAATCATCATTCTCAGTAAACTGTTGCAAGAACAAGAAACCAAACACGGCATAGTGTCACTCATAGGTGGGAATTGAACAATGAGAACACATGGACACAGGAAGGGGAACATCACACTCTGGGGACTGTTGTGTGGTGGGGGGCGGGGAGGGATAGCATTGGAAGATATACCTAATGCTAGATGACGAGTTAGTGGGTGCAGCGCACCAGCATGGCACAGGTATACATATGTAACTAACCTGCACATTGCGCACATGTACCCTAAAACCTAATGTATAATAATAATAAATAAATAAATTAATTAATTTAAAAAAAAGAAAAAATGCAAAAAAAAAACAAAGAAAAAAAAGAAAATTTATCTTTTTTCCTATCTCTTTGCTAGATGTAATGTATGTAAGAAAGGAGAATAAATATAGAAAAAAATGTTTACAGGAAGAAATAGGGTGAGAACAAATGGCAAGGGTCATGACTGCTGGATATTGAAAGAGTTGATGGAGAGGAGCAGGAGTCTAGTATAATGAGAGCTGGAGAGCAGCAGCACTAAGACGCTATTTAGAGGAAAGGGACTCTTATAAACTCTTTCCTCTGAGTTATAAATTGGAACCAATTTATGTTCCTAGATATTCACAAGAGTCTACTTACAATTTTATTGATTTGTTCATCAACTATTGACCAAGTGCATGCTTTACCTTTGGCACATTTCAGGTTAAGGAGGATACAGCAGTAAATGAAAGTGGCAAGGACCTCACTCTCCTTGTGTTTATGAAATATCAAAAAGCAATTTAAAAATAAATAGATAATTAAATAACATTGTAGATTGTATGAGTGTTACATGGAAATAAAACACAGTAAAGAAACAATGAGAGAGGGAAGGAGTTGTCTTTCATGTGGGGTAATCTGATAAAGGTTCTGTGGTTAGGTGACTTTTGAGCTGAAACCTTAATAAAATTGCTGGACTTTGTTTCCATAAATGAGATGTTGAGAAAGGGCTGAGCTACATGGGGATCCAGGTACTGTTGGACCAACAGCTGTCACAGAGGTAAACTTAGGGTCCTTTGGAAGGACAGATCTAGGCCATTAAACCAAGCTTAGTTTAGTGAATCTATGAAAGGAATCCAACAGTGTGATCAAAGTCTCGAAAGTGATAAAAGAACTAGGCAGTTAGAGGAGACAGAAAAAAGTGTGCACAGAGAAAATAATGTGCTTGGAGGGATTAAAGAACTTGTAGTAGTGGACTGCAAGTAATTTGTCTTTCTCCATCCTCCAGGATTATAATTAATGTGAGAGATGCAAGCAGAGACAAAATCAAAACTATCTTGTGACAAGCCACATAGTCTGGATATTACTCTGAGGCCAGCTGGGAAGTGGCGGCAGAAAATGAGTTGATTTTAAGAAGCAAAGAGTAAGGTGAATGTTATGTGTTAGAAAGGCTATTCTACATGTTGGAAAGTAACCAATTTATATAGAATGGACTGCAAGGAGTAAGGTTGGAGTCCAAAAAACTAGTTAAACTGTTGTATTTAGAGAAAAATAGACATTGTTCCTGAATATGATTTACTCTACAAATGTCTACCTTGTATACAGAAACTCTTTCATGATCTTGGTGATACACAGATAATATTGCAAATATTTTACATTTGTATCAGTAATACTCTTCACTTATCCACTTTAGTTATTCCCTTGATAGGACACAAGTCATTCACTCAATATACATTTGCTGAATTTTTTTTACTTATTATATGCCAGGCATTTTTGTAGGAACTAGTCACACAGCAGAAATTTAAGGCTAGCATAATACGGTACAATTTTATTACAAGACATGTAATTATATTGCTATTATTTTTATCTTGATTCCTGCTTACCGATTTCTGTTCAAATTTGCATCTCTCCCTAATGGTGTTTGTTATTTCGATGGATATCTCATGAATATATATCATCAGTAAACAAAAAGTAATCCTCTCTGGTTTCATGCACACACAGGCCTTCATTGTAATCCACAAAATTCAATGGTCTTCTGACAGGACAATTTGCTCCGTTCCAGATTTCTCTGCATCCATCATAAGTAAACTCACTTTAATATACAGGAATTCAATGCCTTGGTCTCTAATTACATCAGTGTTTTCCTATGCTTTTTAATATCTCAGAAAATACTTGGCCACTGGTTATCAGAGTTATCAGTTTATGATAAAGAAATTCAACACCCCATCATACTAAAAACACTCAGTAAACTAGGTATTGATGGGACATATCTCCAAATAGTAAGAGCTGTTTATGACAAACCCACAGCCAATAGCATACTGAATGGGCAAAAGCTGGAAACATTCCCTTAGAAAACCGGCAAAAGACAAGGATGCCCTCTTTCACCACTCCTATTCAACATAGTGTTGGAAGTTCTGGCCAGGGCAATCAGGCAAGAGAAAGAAATAAAGAGTATTCAATTAGGAAAAGAGGAAGTCAAATTGTCCCTGTTTGCAGATGACATGATTGTATATTTAGAAAACCCCATCATCTCAGCCCAAAATCTCCTTAAGCTGATGAGCAACTTCAGCAAAGTCTCAGGATACAAAATCAATGTGGAAAACTCATAAGCATTCTTATACACCAACAACAGACAAACAGAGAGCCAAATCATGAGTGAACTCCCATTCACAATTGCTTCAAAGAGAATAAAATATCTAGGAATCCAACTAACAAAGGATGTGAAGGACCTCTTCAAGGAGAACTACAAACCACTTCTCAATGAAATAAAAGAGGACACAAACAAAAGGAAGAACATTACATGCTCATGGATAGGAAGAATCAATATTGTGAAAATGGCCATACTGCCCAAGGTAATTTATAGCTTCAATGCCATCTTCATCAAACTACCAATGACTTTCTTCACAGAATTGGGAAAAACTACTTTAAATTCCATATGGAACCAAAAAAGAGCTCACATTGCCAAGACAATCCTAAGCAAAAAGAAGAAAGCTGGAGGCATCATGCTACCTGACTTCAAACTATACCACAAGGCTACAGTAACCAAAACAGCATGGTACTGGTACCAAAACAGAGATAAAGACCAATGGAACAGAATAGAGCCCTTGGAAATAATATCACACATCTACAACCACCTGATCTTTGACAAACCTGACAAAAACAAGAAATGAGGAAAGGACCCTCAATTTAATAAATGATGCTGGGAAAACTGGCTAGCCATATGTAGAAAGCTGCAACTGGATCCCTTCCTTATACCTTACACAAAAATTAATTCAAGATGGATTAAAAACTTAGATGTTAGACCTAAAACCATAAAAACCCTAGAAGAAAACCTAGGCCATACAATTCAGGACATAGTCATAGGCAAGGACTTCATGTCTGAAACACCAAAAGCAATGGCAACAAAAGCCAAAATTGACAAATGGGATCTAATTAAACTAAAGAGCTTCTGCACCGCAAAAGAAACTACCATCAGAGTGAACAGGCAACCTACAGAATGAGAAAAATTTTTTACAATTTACTCATCTGACAAAGGGCTAATATCCAGAATCTACAAAGAACTTAAACAAGTTTACAAGAAAAAATCAAACAACCTCATCAAAAAGCGGGCAAAGTATATGAACAGACACTTCTCATAAGAAGACATTTATGCAGCCAACAGACACATGAAAAAATGCTCATCATCACTGGCCATCAGAGAAATGCAAATCAAAACCACAATGAGATACCATCTCACACCAGTTAGAATGGTGATCATTAAAAAGTCAGGAAACAACAGGTGCTGGAGAGGATGTGGAGAAATAGGAATGCTTCTACACTGTTGGTGGGAGTGTAAACTAGTTCAACCATTGTGGAAGACAGTGTGGTGGTTCCTCAAGGATCTAAACTAGAAATACCATTTGACCCAGCCATCCCCTTACTGGGCATATACGCAAAAGATTATAAATCATGCTGCTATAAAGACACATGCACACGTATGTTTATTGCGGCACTATTCACAATAACAAAGACTTGGAACCAACCCAAATGTCCATCAATGATAGACTGGATTAAGAAAACGTAGCACATATACACCATGGAATACTATGCAGCCATAAAAAAGGATGAGCTCTTGTCCTTTGTAGGGACATGGATGAAGCTGGAATCCATCATTCTGAGCAAACTATCACAAGGACAGAAAACCAAACACCTCATGTTCTCACTCATAGGTGGGAATTGAACAATAAGAACACTTGGACACAGGGTGGGGAACATCACACACTGGGGGCTGTCGTGGGGTGCGGGGAGTGGGGAGGGAGAACATTAGGAGATATACCTACTGTAAATGATGAGTTAATGGGTGCAGCACACCAACATGGCACATGTATACATATGTAACAAACCTGCATATTGTGCATATGTACCATAGAACTTAAAGTATAATAATAATAAAAAAGGAGTTATGGTGATGAGATGATGAGGTTTTCTAAATATACAATCATGTCACCTGCAAACAGAGACAATTTGACTTCCTCTCTTCCTATTTGAATACTCTTAATTTCTTTCTCTTGCCTGATTGCCCTGGCCAAGACTTCCAATACTGTGTTGAATAGCAGTGGTGAGAGAGGGCATCCTTGTCTTTTGCCAGTTTTCTAAGGGAATGCTTCCAGCTTTTGCCCATTCAGTATGATATTGGCTGTGGGTTTGTCATAAATAGCTCATGACTTTTTTTGGTTAGTAGGTTATTAATCATTGCCTCAATTTCAGATCCTGTTATTGGTCTATTCAGGGATTCAACTTCTTCCTGGTTTAGTCTTGGGAGGGTGTATGTGTCCAGGAATTTATCCATTTCTTCTAGATTTTCTAGTTTATTTGCCTAAAGGTGTTTATAGTATTCTCTGATGGTAGTTTATATTTCTCTGGGATTGGTGGTGCTATCCCCTTTATCATATTTTATTGCATCTATTTGATTTTCTCTCTTTTCTTCTTTATTAGTCTTGCTAGCAGTCTGTCAATTTTGATAATCTTTTCAAAAAACTAGCTCCTGGACTCATTGATTTTTTGAAGGGGCTTTCGTGTCTCTATCTCCTTCAATTCTGCTCTGATCTTAGTTATTTCTTGCCTTCTGCTAGTTTTTGAATGTGTTTGCTCTTGCTTCTCTAGTTCTTTTAATTGTGATATTAGGGTGTCAATTTTAGATCTTTCCTGTTTTCTCTTGTGGGAATTTAGTGCTATAAATTTCCCTCTACACACTGCTTTAAATGTGTCCCAGAGATTCTGGTATGTTGTGTCTTTGTTCTCATTGGTTTCAAAGAACATCCTTATTTCTGCCTTCCTTTCGTTATTTACCCAGTAGTCATTCAGGAGCAGGTTGTTCAGTTTCCATGTAGTTGAGTGGTTTTGAGTGAGTTACTTAATCCTGAGTTCTAGTTTGATTGCACTGTGGTCTGAGAGACAGTTTGTTATAATTTCTGTTCTTTTACATTTACTGAGGAGTGTTTTACTTCCAACTATGTGGTCAATTTTGGAATAAGTGTGTTGTGGTACTGAGAAGAATGTATAATCTGTTGATTTGGGGTGGAGAGTTCTGTAGATGTCTATTAGGTCTGCTTGGTGCAGAGCTGAGTTCAATTCCTGGATATCCTTGTTAACTTTCTGTCTCATTGATCTGTCTAATGTAGACAATGTGGTGTTAAATGTGCCTGTTATTATTGTGTGGGAGTCTAGGGATCTTTATAGGTCTCTAAGGACTTGCTTTATGAATCTGCGTGCTCCTGTATTGGGTGCATACATAATTAGGATAGTTAGCTATTCTTGTTAAATTGATCCCTTTACCATTACATAATGGCCTTCTTTGTCCCTTTTGATCTTTGTTGGTTTAAAGTCTGTTTTATCAGACACTAGGATTACAACTCTTGCTTTTTTTTTCCGTTTGCTTGGTAGATCTTCCTCCATCCATTTATTTTGAGCCTATGTATGTCTCTGCATGTGAGATGGGTCTCCTGAATACAGCACACTGATGGATCTTGACTCTTTATCCAATTTGCCAGTCTGTGTCTTTTAATTGGAGGATTTAGCCCATTTACATTTAAGGTTAATATTGTTATGTGTGAATTTGATCCTGTTACTATGATGTTAGCTGGTTATTTTGCTCATTAGTTGATGTAGTTTCTTCCTAGCATCGATGGTCCTTACAACTAGGGATGTTTTTGAAGTGGGTGGTACTGGTTATTCCTTTCTATGTTTAGTGCTTCTTTCAGGAGCTTTTGTAGGGCAGACCTGGTGGTGACAAAATCTCTCAGCATTTGTTTGTCTGTAAAGGATTTTATTTCTCCTTCACTTACGAAGCTTAGTTTGGCTGGATATAAAATTATGGGTTGAAAATTATTTTCTTTAAGAATGTTGAATATTGGCCCCCACTCTCTTCTGGCTTGTAGAGTTTCTGCTGAGAGATCAGCTATTAGTCTGATGGGCTTCCCCTTGTGGGTAACCCGACCTTTCTGTCTGGCTGCCCTTAACATTTTTTCCTTCATTTCAACTTTGGTGAATCTGACAATTATGTGTCTTGGAGTTGCTCTTCTCAAGGAGTATCTTTGTGGCATTCTCTGTATTTCCTGAATTTGAATGTTGGCCTGTCTCACTAGGTTGGGGAAGTTCTCCTGGATAGTATCCTGAAGAGTGTTTTCCAACTTGGTTCCGTTCTCCACATCACTTTCAGATACACTAATCAGACGTAGATTTGGTCTTTTCACATAGTCCCATATTTCTTGGAGGCTTTGTTCATTTCCTTTTAATTCTTTTTTCTCTAAACTTCTCTTCTTGCTTCATTTCATTCATTTGGTCTTCAATCACTGATACCCTTTCTTCCACTTGATCAAATTGGCTACTGAAGCTTGTGCATGCATCACGTAGTTCTCGTGCCATGGTTTTCAGCTCCACCAGGTCATTTAAGGACTTCTCTACACTGTTTATTCTAGTTAGCCATCGTCTAATCTTTATTCAAGGTTTTTAGCTTCTTTGCAATGGGTTCAAAAATCCTCCTTTAGCTCGGAGAAGTTTGTTATTACCGATCATCTCTTGCCTTCTTCTCTCAACTCATCAAAGTCATTCTCCATTCAGCTTTGTTCCATTGCTGGTGAGGAGCTGCAATCCTTTGGAGGAGAAGAGGCGCTCTGACTTTTAGAATTTTCAGCTTTTCTGCTCTGGTTTCTCCCCACTTTTGTGGTTCTAACTACCTTTGGTCTTTGATGATGGTGATGTACAGATGGGGTTTTGGTGTCAATGTCCTTTCTGTTTGTTAGTTTTCCTTCTGACAGTCAGGACCCTCAGCTGCAGGTCTTTTGGAGTTTGCTGGAGGTCCACTCAAGACACTGTTTGCCTCGTATCACCAGTGGAGGCTGCAGAATGGCAAACGTTGCTATCTGATCCTTCCTCTGGAAGCTTCATCTCAGAGAGGCACTGGCCATATGAGGTGTCAGTCACCCCCTACTGGGAGGTGCCTCCCTGTTAGGCTACTCGGGGGTCAGGAACCCACTTGAGGAGGCAATCTCTCCTTTCTCAGATCTCAACCTCTGTGCTGGGAGAACCACTGCTCTCTCCAAAGCTGTCAGACAGGGATGTTTAAGTCTGCAGAAGTTTCTGCTGCCTTTTGTTCAGCTATGCCCTGCCCTCAGAGGTGGAGTCTACAGAGGCAGGCAGGCCTCCTTGAGCTGCGGTGGGCTCCACCCAGTTCGAGCTTCCCGGCCATTTTATTTACCTACTCAAGCCTCAGCAATGGCAGATGCTCCTCCCCCAGCCTCACTACCCCCTCACAGTTTGATTTCAGATGGCTGTGCTAGCATTGAGCAAGGCTCCATTGGTGTGGGACCCTCTGAGCCAGGCGTGGGATATAATCTCCTGGTGTGCCATTTGCTAGGGCCATTGGAAAAGCACAGTATTAGCTTTCCAAGATGGCCAAATAGAAAGAGCTCTAGTCTGCAGCTCCTAGCATGAGCAATGCAGAAGACAGGTGATTTCTGCATTTGCAACTGAGGTACTGGGTTCATCTGACAGGGGCTTGTCAGACAGTGGGTGAAGCCCACAGAGCAGGGCAGGGCATCACCTCACCTGGGGAGTTCAAGGGGTCAGGGAATTCCCTTTCCTAGAAAAGGGAAGCTGTGACAGACAGTACCTGGAAAATCTGGACACCATAACTTCTTGAACTGATGAGCACCTTCAGCAAAGTCTCAGGATACAAAATCAATGTGCAAAAATCACAAGCATTCCTATACACCAATAACAGACAAACAGAGAGCCAAATCATGAGTGAACTCCCATTCACAATTGCTACAAAGAGAATAAAATACCCAGGAATACAACTTACAAGGGATGTGAAGGACCTCTTCAAGGAGCACTACAAATCACTGCTCAAAGAAATAAGAGAGGACACCAACAAATGGAAAAACATTCCGTCTTCATGGATAGGAAGAAAAAATATCATAAAAATGGCTGCACTGCCCAAAGTAATTTAAATTCCATGCTATTACCAACAGACTACCATTGTCTTTCTTCACAGAATCAGAAAAAAATACTTTAAATTTCATACAGAACCAAAAAAGAGTTTGTATAGCCAACACAATAGTAAGCAAAAAGAACAAAGCAGGAGGCATCACTCTACCTGACTTCAAACTATACTACAAGGCTGCAGTAACCAAAACAGCATGGTAGTGGTACCAAAACACATATCTAGAACAATGGAACAAAACAGATACCTCAGAAATACCACACATCTGCAACCATCTGATGTCTGACAAAACTGACAAAAACAAGCAATGGGGAAAGGATTCCCTTTTTAATACATGTGTTGGGAAGACGGGCTAGCCATATGCAGAAAACTGAAACTGGACCCCTTCCTTACACCTTATACAAAAATTAACTCAAGATGGCTTAAAGACTTAAATGTAAGACCTAAAACCATAAAAACTTTAGAAGAAAAACTAGGCAATACCATTCAGGACATAGGCACAGGCAAAGACTTCATGACTAAAACACCGAAAGCAATAAAAACAAAAGCCAAAATTGACAAATGGGATCTAATTAAACTAAAGAGCTTCTGCACAGCAAAAGAAACTATCATCAGAGTGAACAGGCAACCTACAGAATGGGAGAAGATTTTTGCAATATATCCATCTGACAAAGGACTGATATTCAGAATCTACAAAGAACATAAACTGATTTAGAAGAAAAAAACAGCCTCATCAAAAATTGGGTGAAATATATGAAGAGACACTTTTCAAAAAAGACATTAGGCAGCCAAGAAACATATGGAAAAAAAAGCTCATCATCACTTGTCATTAGAGAAGTGCAAATCAAAACCATAATGAGATACAATCTCATACCAGTTAGAATGGCGGTCATTAAAAAGTCAGGAAACAACAGATGCTGAAGAGGATGTGGAGAAATAGGAATGCTTTTACACTGTTGGTGGGAGTGTAAATTAGTTCAACCATTGTCAAAGACAGTGTGGCAATTCCTCAAGGATCTAGAACCAGAAGTACCATTTGACCCAGCAATCCTATTACTGAGTATATACTCAAAGGAATATAAATCATTCTGCTATAAAGACACATGGACACATATGTATATTGCAGCACTATTAACAATAGTAAAGACTTAGAACCAACCCAAGTGCCCATCAATGATAGACTGGATAAAGAAAACATGGCACATATGCACCGTGGAATACTATGCAGCCATAAAAAAGAAGGAGTTTGTGTCCTTTGCAGGGACATGGATGGAGCTGGAAACCATCACTCTCAGTATACTAACACAGAAACAGAACACCAAACACCACATTTCTCACTCATAGTGAGAGTTGAACAATGAGAACATATGAGTACAGGGAGGGGAACATCACACATCAGGGCCTGTCAGGGGGTGGGCAGCAAGGGGAGGGATAGCATTAGGAGAAATACCTAATGTAGGTGATGGGCTGATGGGCGCAGCAAACCACCATGGCACATGTATATCTATGTAACCAACCTGCACATTCTGCACCTGTATCCCAGAACTCAAAGTATATATATAACAAATTAAATATATACTTTGTATATATATATATATGTATATATATAACATATTATATACATACTTTGTGTATATATATATGTGTATACATATGTATATATATATAATAACATGGATGAATTTCCAGATAAAGTGAAAGAAGCCAAAATAAATAGATAAAAATAAAAAAGCTGTTGTTTCACCAACATATAGTACCTTCTTCCAAAACTTTCACTATGCCTATACTTTTCCCTTAAAAGCAAATCATCAACATGCTATTTTTCCTTTAGATTGTTTGTTAATAAATTGCATACTCTCACAAAATATTTTAACCACACACCTCACAATTTCATACCTCCAACTATTTCTTAAATTTGTAAAAGCTTTGTCTTTTTCTTCAGAGCCCTTTTAATTCGGTACTTTTGGCAATTACTTTATATTGCGACTCAGAGTCAATCCTAAAACCACCACTCTTCCCTTCTTTTAAATGCAGGGATACCTTCACAAAGATCTGCTTCACAAAGAGGTTACCCTGCACCCCACCTGTTCACTAGCTACACAGTCAACAGCTGTCATATAAGAAAAGAAGATCCATTTTATTCCTTATACTTTGAATACTTGAAAATAAACAATATACATTTTATTTTCCAAGAAGAGCATCCTTAATTTTACACTGCTGTGTTTACCTATGCCAGTTAATCCAAGCTACCAAGAAAGAAAATTTCTGTATATTATTAAATCTCATTAGATGTCATCAGAAGAAGCTATGACATAGTAAAAAGAGCATAGATTTTAGAGCTTTATAGATATAACTTCTTATTTATTTTGTCATTTCCTAAGTATATTAAATTTGGCAGCTTAACATCTCTAAATCAAACTTTCTACACCTGTAAAATAAGGATAGTAATATATAATTCAACTTGTGATTCAACCCTTTTTCAAGAATTTTGTCAATTCTCTTATACTTATGGTTTATACGCAGTTGATAATTTCTTTATCAGATTTCAAAACAATCCCCTTGAGTTGAGATTTACAATTTCCCATGATTTTCACATTAATATTTTTCCTTTAATTTAGGAATAAGATTTATTTCTGTATTATTCAAGGCTTTTGTGTGTCATCTCTGGATTTCTTGATTTTTTTGTTTGAACTGAATTCTGACCATCCCTTAAGGACGTTAATAAACATAGAGGTAACCAAGTGATGACTGTGTTTTTCAACATCTGGACTATGATATGGCCTAGAGGTAGAATAAGTTTTCTTCTTGCTTTACATTGTTTCATCCATAATATTTCTCTTTCTTGTCCCTCAAAACTATTCTCTTCATGTCAGTCTAAACAAATCTACTTCTCACTCCCTCTTATTCATTTAAAATATCAAAATTTAGCTCATATTCTTTTTAAAATTTGTTTTCTTGTTTATTCATTTATAAATATGCCTTAAAAAATCCTGTGGTGAAACAGAAAAAAAGGCCAAGTTCCTTTCTTCTGGAATCACAGAGTTTAAATTTATGGAAACCTTAAGGGTCATTTAGCTAACCATGCCCATGCCCATGCCACCAGAGTGTTGGAGGAGTTCTTTTCTTTTCTTTTCTTTTCTTTTCTTTCTCTTTCTCTCTTTTTCTTTCTTTCTCTCTCTCTCTCCCTTCCTTCCTTCCTTCTTTCCTTCCTTCCTTTCTCTCTCTCTTTCTTTCTTTCTCTCTCTCTCTTTCTTTCTTTCTCTCTCTCTCTCTTTCTTTCTTTCTCCCTCTATCTTTCTTTGTTTCTCTTTCCCTTCCTTTTCCTCTTCTTATTTTTTTTTTTGAGACAGGGACTTGCCCTATTGACCAAGCTGGACTTCAGTGGTGCAATTACAGCTTACTGCAGACTTGGCCTCTGGAGCCCAAGTGATCCTCTCACCTCAGCTATCTGAGTAGCTGGGACTATGGGCATGCACCACAGTGCCTGGCTAACTTTTTTATTTTTTTGAAGAGACAGGGTCTCACTATGTGGTCCAAGCTTGTCTTGAACTCCTGGACTGAAAGAATCCTCCTGCCTTGGCCTCTGAAAGTGCTGGGATTACAGGTGTGAGCCACCGCACCTGGCCTGGGACCATATTTCTGCATCTTCATGTTTGAATATAACAAAACTTCCATTTCAGTTTCTTAAAGGTAAAATTAGAAACATTAGGAGGATAACTTCTGCCCTTCTCTCATCCACCTTCACTTGGAGCCCTATCCACTTGGAGACTGAAAGAAGTGCTGAGCGCTCAGCAGCATGGTTCCCTATCTCGGAAAACAGTATGCCCCAAAGCTGCAGGCCTCTGTCACTGATGCAGTGAAGCGCTTCCTGACAAGGGTGCTGACTCTGCAGGGAGATGGGTTTATGGATGTGTGAACTGAACTCATGGCCACAGGTATTAGGAGATGGACTGGGGCTATAGATCAAAGCTGTCTTTTCCAATCTGCTGTTGTCTGCAATACAGCTTCCATTTTTATCTCTTTCCTCCTGTCTTTGTGTCTCATTCTCGAATGGGCTCATTCCACTTCGATTTCAGATGGCTATAAAATGCCCATCCCCTGGAATATGCTGCTTCTTCTATGAAGCTCAGGAAGTGTGGACGTATTGCCCTAGAATCTCCCCATTAGAGTGCCCACTAAAAGTTTTGTGAAACATTCTTCAGAGAAGGGACTTGACAAGGTCTTCTGGAGTCCTGAATGTACTATATACATTTTTTTCTTTATTTCTTCTAAAAAAAAAAAAAAAAGTTGGGGGATACAAGTGCAGAACGTGCAGGTTTGTTACATAGGCATACGTGTGCCATGGTGGTTTGCTGTACCTTATGACCCATCCTTTAAGTTCCCTCCCCTGATTCCCCACCCCACAACGGGCCCTGGTGTGTGTTGTTCTCCTCTCTGTGTCCATGTGTTCTCAATGTTCAATTCTCAATTATGAGTGAGAACATGCGGTGTTTGTTGTTCTGCTCCTGTGTAAGTTTGCTGAGTATGATGGCTTCCAGCTTCAGCCATGTCCCTGCAAAGGACATAATCTCATTCCTTTCTATAGCTGCATACTATTCTATGGTGTATATGTACCACATTTTCTTTATCCAGTCTATCATGGATGGGCATTTTGGTTGTTTCCAAGTCTTTGCTATTGTGAATAGTGCTGCAATAAACATACATGTGCATGTGTCTTTATAGTAGAATGATTTATATTCCTTTGGGTATATACGCAGTAATGGGATTGCTGGATCAAATTGTATTTCTGGTTGTAGATCCTTGAGGAATCGCCACATTGTCTTCCACAATGGGTGAACTAATTTACACTCCCACCAACAGTGTAAAAGCATTCCTATTTCTCCACATCCTCTCCAGCATCTGTTGTTTCCTGACTTTTTAATGATCACCATTCTAACTGGCATGAGATAGTATCTCATTGTTGTTTTGATTTGCATTTCTCTGGTGATCAGTGATGTTGAGCTTTAAATTCTCCTCTGATTTTTCTTATTACTTGTTTTCTGCTAGCTTTTGGATTAGTTTTCTGTTGCCTCTCTAGCTCTTTTAATTGTGATGTTAAGTGTTGATTTGAGATCTTTCTAGCTTTCTGATATGGGCATTTAGTACTATAAATTTCCCTCTTAACACTCTTTAGCTGTGTCCCACAGATTCTGGTACGTTGTCTTTTTGTTCTCATTGGCTTCAAAGAACTTCTCAATTTCTGCCTTAATTTCCTTATTTACCCAGGAGTCATTCAGAAGCAGTTTGTTCAATTTCCATGAAATTGTGTGGTTTTGAGTGAGTTTCTTAATCCTGAGTTCTAATTTGATTCCACTGTGATCTGAGAGACTGTTTGTTATTATTTCAGTTCTTTTGCATTTGCTGAGAAGTGTTTTCCAATTATGTGGTCGATTTTAGAATAAACACCATGTGTCACTGAGAAGAATGTATATTCTGTTGATTTGGGGTGGAGAGTTTTGTAGATGTCTACTAGGTCCACTTGATGCAGAACTGAGTTCAAGTCCTGAATATCCTTTTTAATTTTCTGTCTCATTGCTCTGTCTTATACTGACAGTGTGGTGTTAAATTCTCCTGCTCTTATTGTGTGGGAGTCTAAGTCTTTTTGAATGTGTCTAAGAGCACGTTCTATGAATCTGAGTGCTTGTGTTTTGGGTGAATGTATATTTAGAATAGCTAACTCTTCTCGTTGAATTGTTCCCTTTACCATTATGAATGCCCTTCTTTGTCCTTTATGATCTTTGTTGGTTTAAACTCCGTTTTGTCAGAGACTAGGACTGCAACCCCTTCTTTTATGCTTTCCATTTGATTGGTAAATTTTCCTCCATCCCTTTGTTTTGAGCCTGTGTGTGTCTTTGCACATAAGATGGGTCTCCTGAAAACAGTACACCAATGGATCTTGACTCTTCTTGACTCTTTATCCAATTTGCCAGTCTGTGCCTTTTAATTGGGGAATTTAGCCCATTTACATTTAAGGTTAGTATTGCTATGTGTGAATTTGATCTTGTCATCATGATGTTATTTAGTTATTCTTCACGTTAGTTGATACAGTTTCTTATCAGTCTGATTGGTCTTTCTATTTTGGTGTGTTTTTTGCAGTGGCTGGTACCAGTTTTTCCTTCCCATACTTAGTGTTTCTTTCAGGAGCTCTTGCAGGGCTGGTCTAGTGGTTACAAAATCCCTCAGCATTTGCTTGTCTGGAAAGGATTTTATTTCTCCTTCCCTTATGAAACTTAGTTTGGCTAGATGTGAAATTCTGGCTTGAAAATTCTTTTCTTTAAGAATATTGAACATTGGCCCCCAATCTGTTCTGGCTTGTAGAGTTTCTGCTGAGAGGTCCACTGTTAGTCTGATGGGCTTCCCTTTGTAGGTGACCTGGAATTTCTCTTTTGCTGCCCTTAACAGTTTTTCCTTCATTTCCATCTTGGAGAATCTGATTATTATGTGTCTTGGGGTTGATCTTCTCATGGAGTATCTTATTGGTGTTCTCTGTATTTCCTGAATTTGCATGTTTGCCTGTCTTTCTAGGTTGAGTAAGTTCTTTTGGATAATATCGTGAAGTGTTTTTTCCAGCTCGTTTCAATTCTCCCTGTCTCCTTCTGGTACTCCTGTCAATCATAGATTTGGTCTTTTCATGAAGTCCCATATTTCTTGGAGGCTTTGTTCATTCCTTTTCATTATATTTTCTCTACTCTTGTCTGCATGTCTTATTTCAATAAGGTAGTCTTCAAACTCTGATATCTTTTCTTCCCCTTGGTCGAATCAGCTGTCGACACTTGTGTATGCTTCATGAAGTTCT
Source organism: Pongo pygmaeus (assembly GCF_028885625.2). NCBI lineage: Eukaryota > Metazoa > Chordata > Mammalia > Primates > Hominidae > Pongo > Pongo pygmaeus. The sequence continues at coordinate 61,041,839 of NC_072381.2, forward strand.
AGTGCTGTGTTTTTCAGCTCCATCAGGTCATTTATGCTCCTCTCTAAACTGGTTATTCTAGTTAGCAATTCCTCTAACCTTTTATCAAGATTCTTAGCTTCTTTGCATTCAGTTAGAACATGCTCCTTTAGCTCAGTGTAGTTTATTACCCATCTTCTGAAGCCTACTTTTGTCAATTCATCCATCTGATCCTCTATCCAGTTCTGCGCCCTTGAAGGAAAGACGTTGCAATCATTTGGAGGAGGAGAGGCACTTTGGCCTTTTAGATTTTCAGGATTTTTTCATTGATTCTTTCTCATCTTTGTGAGTTTGTCTAGTTTTGGTCTTTGAGGCTGCTGAGCCTCGGATAGAGTGTTTGTGGGGGTGTTTTTTGTTGTTGATGGAGTCATTGTCACTTTCTGCTTGTGTGTTTTTCTTTCAATAGTCAGGTCCCTCTTCTGTAGGGCTGCTGCAGTTTGCTGGGGGTTCACTTCAGGCCCTATTTATCTGATTGCTTCTCGTGCCTGGAGATGTCACTCAAGTGGACTGGAGAGCAGCAAACATGGGTGCCTACTCCTTCTTCTAAGACCTCTGACCTTGAGGGGCACCAATCTGATGCCAGTAGGATCACTCCTGTACAGGGTGTCTGACAACCCCTGTTGGAGGTTCTCACCCAGTTGGGTGGCATGAGGAGCAGGACCAGTTTAATGAAGCACTTCATCCCTTGGTGGAGAGGGTGTGTTTATCTGGGGGGAACCCACTCATCTAGGCTTCCTGGATTCCTCAGAACAACCAGGTGGAAAGGCTAAGTCTGCTGTCTGCAGAGACTGTGACCACCCCTCCCCCTAGGGGCTTGGGTCAGGGAGGTCTGAATTATATCCCTAAGCCTCTGGCTGGAGTTATTGGAGATCCTGCAGGGCAGGATAGGTCACGGTTGGACCTGAAGAGGCACTCTGGCCACAGATTGCCACAGCTGGTGTGTTGGGCTGTGGGCACATGTCTTGGGACCAAGCCATCCAGCCTCTCTGGCTCCAGCAGGGGAAAAGTGCAGCCTGGAGCTATAGAAATGGGTGCCACCCTTCCCCCGCTCAGGGACCTTAGCGTGTTAGGCATTTGTGAGTCCCAGTGCTGGCTGCTGTCCCTCCCCAAGAGAGCTCAAGTGGCTTAGAGAGCAGGCAGCTGCAGCTGGTGCGGGTCACCCCTCACTATGTGAGTTTGGTAGGCTTAAGCAGATTCCAGCTGAGAGGCTGTAAGAATCTGCATATTCTGGGTTTGGGACACCAGGCCCTGGTGGCATGGCTTTGCAAGTGGGATCTTCTGATCTGCGGCATGCACAGTTCTGCAGAAAAAGCACAGTTTCCCTGGCTGGGTAACACACTCACTCACTGCCTCCCTTGGCTGGGGAGCGGGGGTTCCCTTTCCCCCTGTTGCTCTTAGGTGGGCCGCTGCACCACACTGTTTTTCCTTCTCTCTGTGGGTCACACCAGCCTTCTAGTCAATTTTGATGGGAGAACCTGGATGCCTTTGTTGCCGGTGAAGGATTCACATGCTTATTATGTTTTTTTCCAATGGGAGCCTCTGAACACTAGTGCTTCTAGCCTGCCATCTTGGCCTAGCTAATACTCTTCACTACTATTTCTGTCATTATTCCTGGAATAATAGTTTAATTATAAAAATGGTCTAAACAATCTGTTTATTTGTATTTCCATGAGCTTCGTAAGATGGCTTTGCAGAGCCTCCTGAGGAGCTGTAGCGTCTGTTTCACTACACCTTGAACTTGGGCTAAACTTGCAACGTACTTTGGTTAATAGAATATGGTGGAAGTGACACTGTGCTAATTCTGAGATTAGTTTTCAAAGGGCCTTGCACATTCCCACTATCTCTTGGATCCCTTTAACGGAACATGCCTGGAGTCTATTGCTGAAAGAGAAAAGACCATGGAGCAGAGCCAAATAAGTAAGCTCTGTGGTCTCACCTGAAGCCCAAAACTTATTTTTCTTTTTTTTTTTTTAAACATTTTTTAAAGACCCTGAACTTCTGAGAGCACCCAGCCAACAGCATCAAAGCCAAGCTGCAACTGAGCCACAGCTGACCCCGAGGTATGATTAAGCTAAGCTGACACCAGTTCAGATCAGCATAATGACCCACATCTGATGAGCAAAAAGAAATGTTTATTAATGTACAAAACTGAGATTTGGTGACTTTTATTGAGGATTATTGTGGCAATAAATAAATGACATCAAAATTAGTTCTAAGAAAGTAAAAATTTCAAAAAGTTATGGAATGCAAATATAATAAGAGTCTGGTCATTCTTTTGCACCATCATTTCTCTTAAGTCTATGAAAGCATTGATAAGAGTCTAAAAACATAAGAGTCAATCTGGCCAACTCCATTTCAGAATTCTTCATTCACTACCCTAATTCTAGACATACACCTCAGGAACTGAAAAAATCTGAAATTAAAGTTTGCTCTGGTATAAAAATGAGAAGTGAGGGGACACTACATGATTCCTTTTAAGATGCTTAATGTCACAGGATGTGCGTTCTTGGGACACTATATAGACTTCTCTCTGAAACATATCCCTAGACCTGATGAGCTGTACTTACTATGCATGTCCACTCTCCTTAGCCAGCGTTACACACCAGGAATGAAAGCATCAGGTGATCTCCATAGACAGCTACAGAAAGGATTTAAACTGAATCAGAGAAGTAACATTTTCCATTTTTAGAATTATTTGTGATTATTTTAGCAGTGACTATACTATATTTCAATCCTCAAATCCTGAATATTCTTTGTAAGGATTGTCATCTGGGCAATCAAGGTGACACTCCTGAAACATATTCTCACAAAATTGAAAATCTGTTAAAAATCTATCTAAAATACATTGTTCCTTTGGCTTATGGCAAAGAAGATATGTTAGAAACACAATTTGGCCAGTTTTGAATGTAATGGTTGTCTTACCTGACATAAAGGACTTGAAATGTGTTTGGCATCAAAGCACAAACATGACACAAATAAAGATGAATGCATACGTGTGAGGTAGGAAGGTGTCATTGTGACAGTCGCTGTACTAGCTTGAGCCTGTATGCCTATAACCTTGAGATGTCTCTCAGTCGGAGAGTAATGTAGGCATAACTATGCCTCCTCTTTTCGTTACAGAATTAAGAAATGAATTAATTGTATCCATTTAAAGACAGTCTGATAATGCCATGAGTTTTATGACTGAACTAAGTTAAAACCCCGACTTTTCTGCTATTTGGTCTTATGATCTTAGGGCAAGTTACTGAATAACTCAGAAAGTTTGTTTGTTTGCTTGCTTTTTGTTTAATAATAATAATAATGCTTACCTCAGTGTTTGGGGTATGCTACTATTTTTGCTTGAGTATCTAATTGCGAATTGCATCTCAGAGTCTTGGAAGAGTTAGTGCTCAGTCAGTTCCTTTCCTCTATTTTAAATATCTTAAATCCTTTCTGTGTTATTATAGACACATTTTTATTTTTTCATATTGAAATAATTTTTCACCAAGATCTATATCAATTCCTATCTATCCTATGAACCTTGCTCAATTGTGCTTGATTGATTTCAATTTTGATTCTAACATACATGCTGTCCAATTAAACTTTCAGCCATTGAAATTACAAATACAGTTCTCATTTTGACAAAATTCCTTTATTGTGCCCTAAAGATTTTATTTTCAACAGATCTTTCTTCTTAAACTATTTACACAAGTTTGAGGAATAAGAACTCTCCCTTAGTTCTATTACAAATTGCCTACCACAGTGTTAGCAATAGAACAGAATATAACACATTTTTCTTATTAGAGTTAGTGAATGGTGTCTCAGAATATTCTTAAAAAACTGGGAGTCTTCTGCTGTTGTGAATTGAATCTCATTATTCCCAAATGTGAAATACGAGCACCCCTTTTGAGTCTCTGAGAAACCTTTCACAATTAAGAGGTAAAGTGTGCTTTTATATAGTGTTACACTTTCTGTTCAGTCATCCATGCATTCTTTTATTCTTGTTTTTTTTTTTTATTGAGGTGAAATTCACCTGACATAAAATTTACCATTTTAATCATTTTATAGAGTTTATTTAGCAGTTTTGTAGATTTACTATATTTAGCAACCATCACCATTAATTCCAGAATATTTTCAACACTCCAACAAGAAACCCATAACCATTAGCAGTCACTCTGCAATCTCCCTATCCCCACCCCATGGCAATTAGGTAATCTGCTTTCTCTCTGTGTGTATTTTCCCATTCTTGAAATTTAATATAAATGTAATTATACCATATGTGGATGTTTGTATATGATGTTTTAAAAATAGCATATTTTGACAGTTCATCCATGTTGTAGCATGCATCAGTACTTAATTTTTTAAATTTGTATTTATGGCGGAATAATATTCTGTTATATGATGATGTTACATTCTGTCTACCTATTTCTCTATAAATGGACATTTGGGTTGTTTCCACTTTTTAGCTATTGTGAATAATTTTGCTATGGATATTTGTGTGCAATTTTTTTTGTTTAGACACCTGTTATCCACTCTCTTGAATACATACCTAGAAGTGGACTTGCTGAATTATATGGTAATTTTATGTCTAAATTTCTGATACACTATTAAAGTGCTTCCCACAGGAGTTAGACTGCTTTACATTCTGACCAGCAGTGTATGCAGATTCCAGCTTCTTCACATCCTCACCAACATTTATTGATATCTGATTTTTGATTCTAACCATCCTAGTGGATATGAAGTGATATTTAATTGAAGTATTGATTTGTACTTCCCTAATGACTAATAATGTTAAGCATCTTTCCATGTGCTTAAAGGACATTTATATATCTTCTTTGGTGAAATGTCTATTTAAGTCCTTTGTCCATTTCTAAATTGGGTTATTTGTATTTTTGTTGTTCAGTTTTAAGTGTTATTTGTATATTTTGAACACTAAACACTTAGCACACACACACACACAAACACACACACATACACACACACCACAAGTTTATTTCCGAACTCTCAATTCTATTCCACTAACTTATATGACTATCCTTATGCCAGCATCACACTTATTTGATTACTGCAGCTTTGTAGCAAGTTTTGAAATTGGGAAATGTAAGTTCTCCAACTTTGACCCATGAAAGTTTTAGTTTTGATGAAGTCTAATTTAACAATTTTTTTTCTTTCTTGCTGTGCTTTAGTCTCATATCTAAGAATCCTTGGCCAAGTCCAAAATTATGACAATTTACCCCAATGTTTTCTTTAACATTTTTGTAGTTTTTGTTCTGAAATTTTTGTCTGATCTATTTTGGGACTTTTTTGTGCGTATGATGTATGATTAAGTACCAAAATTTATTCTTTCACATATAGTTATCCAGTTGTTCCAGTACCAATTTTAAAATGACTATTCTTTTTCCATTGGATTGTCTTGGTATCATTGACAAAAATCAACTGACCTAGATTTATGAATTTATTTCTAGACTCTCAATTCTATTTCATTGATCTATATGACTATGCTTATGCCAACATCACACTTATTAGATTACTGTAATTTTGTAGTAAGTTTGGAAATTGGAGAGCTTGAGTTCCCCAACTTTGTTCTTCTTTTTCAAAATATTTGTTATTTGCTTGCAATTCCATATGTAATTCATGATTAGTCTCTCAATTCTGCATAAATGGCAGTTGAGATTTTGATAGGCTTTTCATGAAATCTGCAGATCATTTTGGGAAATATTATCATCACACGATTACAATTCTTAATTCATGAACACAGGAGGTCTTTCTATTTACATTTATTGAGGTCTTCTTTAATTTCTTTCAAAAAGTTTTGTAGTTTTCAGTATGAATATCTTGCACTTCCTGAATTAAATATAATTCTGAGTATTTTATTCTTTTTGATGCCATTGCAAGTCATTCTTACATTTTACTAATATTTACTATACATATAATTGTACTATTCTCTATCTTTGACCTAATCTTTTGCTTAAGGTATTTCTAGATTCCATGCATTTGAATATACCATGATGTGTGTGTGTGTATGACATATGATGAGAGCATTTTTTTCCATTCTTTATAGAAATAACTGGTACTAGATGTGGAATGAATTAAAAATTTTGGAGATCTGAGTTTCAGAAAACATGAACTAATATCAGATTAAGCACTAACAGGGACATTTACTTTGTAAACTTTATATAGATGCTATGTGTATATATGATATGTTTGTATGCATATATATATATATATATATATATATATATAGTTTAGCAGTCAAAACTGTACAGCTCATTGTATTAACATGAAGTCTAAATACATGTACATAATTACCAGAATCAAGAAATGGAACATTACTAGTTCTCCAGAAGCCTCTTCATTTTTCCTGCCAATTATTATCTCCTTGCAAATGTTACCACTTTTGATTGCTACTACTGGCGATTAGTTTTGCCTATGTTTAAATCTTATATAAATGGAGTCACACAGTATTTACTTTTCTATGCCTGCCTTCTTTCCACATTATGTATATGATATGCATTCATTTTGTTGAATATAGCAATTGTTTGTTCTTTTTTATTGCCCCATATCCATGGTCTTCAATGTGTAGTCTGAGGAAGAATAGCATTAACATCACACAATAATTTATTAGAAACATAGGATCTTGTTCCCATTCAGAACCCACTGAAACAGAATATTCATCTTTTAAATGATAAGGTAGCATATATTTGCATTCATGTTTAAAAAACACTGCTTTAGGCCAGGCACGGTGGCTCATGCCTGTAATCCCAGCACTTTGGGAGGCTGAGGTGGGCGGATTATGTGAGGTCAGAAGTTTGAGACCAGCCTGAACAACATGGTGAAACCCTGTCTGTACTAGAAATACAAAAATTAGCCAAGCGTGGTAGCACATGCCTGTAATCCCAGCTACTTGGGAGGCTGAGGCAGGAGAATCACTTGAACCTGGGAGGTGGAGGTTGAAGCGAGCTGAGATTGTGCCATGGCACTCCAGCCTGGGCAACAAGAGAGAAACTCAGTCTCAAAACAAACAAACAAACAAACACACTGCTTTAAAGTAGTCCATTATAGACATATATTATGATTTACCCATCCATTCTATTGTTTATGGACATTAGGGTTGCGTCTACTTCTTAATTATTATATGTAATGCTGCTGTAATCAATCTTGGGTGTGTGATTTCTTATGCAAATATCATTATATCTGCCAGATATGTACATAGGATCGGAACTTCTGTCCAAGGTTACGCTTATATTTGGTTATGTAAATTATAACCAAAGTGTTTTAATCAAGGTATACTACCACTGGTAGTGTTTGAGAATCCATATTTTCAATACTTTTAAACCTAGCAATTTTTATGAGTGATTTATAGTAAATTATTGTGGATTTAATTTGTAAATTTCTGTCAACTAATAGATTGAATGCACTTTCATCTGCATAACATTATTTAAACTACCTCCAATTTTGTTGCCCATTTTTCTACTGGATTGAAAACCTTTTTCATATTTATTTGCAGGAAATTTTATATACTTGTATTTTGGACTAAGTTGACTTAGATTTGTTTTGGAAATCATTTTTCTAATTCTGTGGATTGCTTTTTAATTCTCTAGTGTTTTATTTTTCTCATGACTACATGATTTTAACTCTAATACAGTGCATTGTGTCATTTAGATTTTCTATTTTTTAATATTTAAATATTCCTTGACTACTCCAAGCTTATAAATATACTCTCTTATGTTATCTACCAGAACTTCTTATTTATTTATTTATTTATTTATTTATGTTTATCTCAATAGGTTTTGGGGAAACTGGTGGTGTTTTGTTACATGAATAAGTTCTTTAGTGGTGATTTATGAGATTTTGGTGCATCCAACACCCAAGCAGTGTACTCTCTACCCAATGTGTAGTCTTTTATCCTTCACCATCTTTTCCTCCAAGTCCCCAACGTCCATTGCATCATTCTTATGCTTTTGGGTCCTCATAGTTTAGATCCCACATATGAGTGAGAACATACAATGTTTAGTTTTTCATTCCTGAATTGTTTCATTTAGAATAGTGATCTCCAATTCCATCGAGGTTATGTAAATGCCATAATTTCATTCTTTTTTATGGCTGAGTAGAATTCCATGGTATATATTTTATGTGTATATATATATATATGTGTGGTATATATAATATGTATATATATATGTATATATATGTGGATAAGTAAAATATGATGTGTGTGTGATATGTGTGTGTGATAGTAAAATATGATATACACACATATTTTACTTATATATGTATACATATATTTATATGTGTATATATATATACATACACACACACACATATCATATTTTACTTATCCACTCATTGATTGATGGACATTAGGCTTGTTTCATATTTTTTCTATTGCAAATTGTGCTGCTATAAACATGGGTGTGCAAGCATCCTTTTTGTGTAATGGCTTCTTTTCCTCTGGGTAGATACCCAGGAGTGAGACTGTTGGTTCAAATGGTAGATCTACTTTTAGTTCTTTGAGGAATCTCCACATTGTTTTCCATAGTGGTTGTTCTAGTTAACATTCTTACCAACAGTGTAAAAGTTTTCCATTTTCACTACATCTACACCACAATCTATTGTTTTTTGATATTTTGATTATGGCCATTCTTGCAGGAGGGAGGTGCTATCATATTGTGGATTTTATTTGCATTTCCCTGGTAACTAGTGATGTTGAGAATCTTTCCATATGTTTGTTGGCCATTTATATATCTTCTTTGAGAATTGTCAATTCATGTCATTAGTCAACTTTTTGATGGAATTGGGTTTTTTTCTTGCTGATTTGTTTGAGTTCTTTGTAGCTTCTGGATATTAATCCTTTGTTGGTTGTGTAGATTGTGACAATTTTCTCCCACTCTGTGGGTTTTCTGTTAATTCTGCTGATTATTTCTTTTGCTGTGCAGAATTTTTTTAGTTTAATTAAATCCCATCTACTTATCTTTGTTTATGTTGCCTTTGCTTTTGGATTCTTGGTCATGAAGTCTTTGCCTAAGCCAAAGACTTAGAAGTGTTTTTCCAATGTTATAGTCTAGAATTTTTGTGATTTCCATCTTAGATTTAAGTCTTTGATCCATCTCGAGTTGATTTTTGTACAAGGTGAGAGATGAGCTTCCAGTTTCATTCTCAAATGTGGTTTGTCAATTATCCGAGCGCCATTTGTTGAATAGGGTGTCCTTTCCCCACTTTATGTTTTTAATCGCTTTGTCAAAGATCAGTTGGCTATAAGTATTTGGCTTTATTTCTGGGTTCTCTATTCTGTTCCATTGGTCTACATGCCATTTTTATACCATTACCAAGCTGTTTTGGTGACTATGACCTTTTAGTATAGTTTGAAGTCAGGTAAGAGTGATGCCCTAGATTTGTTCCTTTTCCTTAGTCTTGTTTTGGCTATGGAGGTGCTTTTTTGGTTCCATATGAATTTTAGAATTCTTTTTCCTAGTTTTGTGAGGAATGATGACAGTATTTTGATTGGAATTGCAATGGATTTGTAGATCGCTTTTGGCAGTATGGTCATTTTCACAATATTGATTCTACCCATCCATGAGCATAGGACATGTTTCCATTTGTTTGTGTCATCTATAATTTCTTCCAGCAAGTTTTGTAGTTTTCTTTGTAGAGGTCTTTCACGTCCTTGATTAGGTATATTCCTAAGTATTTTATTTTATTTTTTGAAGCTATTATAAAAGGGGTTGTGTTCTTGATTTGATTCTCAGCTTGGTCACTGTTGGTGTGTAGCAGAGCTACTGAGTTTTTCACATTTTGTACTTTTTTTATACTGAAACTTTGCTGAATTCATTTACCCTTTCTAAGAGCTTTTTGAATGAGTCTTTAGGGTTTTCTAGGTATACAATCATATCATCAACAAATAGCAACATTTGACTTCCTCTTTACCAATTTGGATACCCAAGTCTATTTCTTATAGGATATAATTAAATCCATTGTTTCTTTGCTGACTTTCTGTCTTGATGACCTGTCTAGCACTGTCAGTGGAGTATTAAAGTCCCCCACTATTACTGTGTTGCTGTTTATCTCATTTCTTAGATCTAGTAGTAATTGTCTTATAAATTTTGGAGTTCCAGTGTTAAGTGCATATATATTTAGAATTGTGATATTTTCCTGTTCTAAATGCTCCACTTAAAAGATACAGAAAGGCAGAATAAATAAGAGTCCACCAACCAAGTGTCTGCTGTTTTCAGGAGACTCACCTAACACATAAGGACTCACATAAGGTTAAGGGGTGGAAAAAGATATTCTATGCAAATGAACATCAAAATAGAGTAGAAGTAGCTAATCTTATATCAGACAAAACAAATTTTAAAGCAACAGCAGTTAAAAAAGTCAAAGAGGGACATTATATAATGTTTTACATCATATATTTATGTCTACTATATGCCTGGAATCAAATTTTTTAATGTGGTAGTAGATAAGATAGGGTTTAAGGTTCCATTTTTTTCTCCATACTGAAATCAGACTTACCCATTGATATATGCTGAAGAGATTATTTCCAATCTCTCAATGAATTGTAGTGAAGATAATGTCCTAAATTAGAAATACATATATATGTGGATTTCTGTTTGGAGTCTCTATTGTATTACATTTTTGTAGTTGTCTATTTTTTACCAAAAACATATTGACTTATATTTTCGTAGCTTGTGAATCATCCTAATATCTAGTAGTGTAAGTCTGCTAATTTTGTACCTTTTCAAATTGCCTTGACCATATTATGTCTTTGCATTTGTCTAGAAAATGTAAAACCTTTCATCAATTTTTTTTGAAAAAAAGAGCTTGATGAGATTTTGACTGCTGTTATATTGAGTCTATGAATCAATCCTGAGAGAATTGTCACATTTACATGGGTTTTTTAACATGTTATAAAACAGAGATTGTCAGATTGGATGGAAAAATCAAGACCTAATTACAAACTGTCTAAAGAAAAAGAACCTCACTTAAAATATAAAGACATCGAGTGAGGAAAATGATGGAGAAAGGTATTTTATGAAAACACTAAAAAGAAACTACTGTAGCTTTATTAAAATCATACAAAATAGATTTCAGAAGAAGAAATAGTATTATTGTTAAAGATGGACATTATGCAATAATGTGATCAATTTCCCAAGATGACATAGCAATGTTACAAGTATATGTACTTAACAACAGAATGTAAACATATCTGCAACAAGAACTCATAGAACTGAAAGAAGACATAGACAAGTTCTCAACTGTAGTTAGGGACTTCAACATGACTTTTTAAAAACCTGATAAAACAAGTAAGATGATAATCAGTAAAGATGTAAATATGTAAACAATACTGTAAACAAATTTGACCAAATGAACATTTATAGAACACTGCATCTAAAAACAGTAGAATGCACATTCTTGTCAATTTCGTAAAAAATGTTATAACACTGAAATTGTGGTATGTAAAATACTCATATCTTGACCAGAAAGCCTAAAAGATGAACTTATGAAAATAACTACAACAACTTTTCAAGACATAAACAGTATAATGAGATATAAATCAAAACAATGAAAATTTAAGAAGTGAGGGGATGAAGGTAAAGTGGAGAGTTGTTGTTAGTTTTTTCTTTGTTTCTTGGTTAGTTCATTTATGAAATCAGTGTTAAGTTGTCTTCAGTTTAAAATAATGTATTATAACACAGTATTTGCAAGCTTCATGGTAATCTAACCTAAATCAAATCTAAAAGCCTACAACAGATACAAAAAAAAAAGTAAGAAATTGAAAAATACCACCAGAGAAAATCACCCTTGCTAAAAGGAAGACAGAAAATAAAAATGAAGTGAAAACCACAAAACACCCAGAAAACAAAAACATGGCAGGAGTAAGTTCTTACTTATCAATCATAACATTTAACGTAAACCATGCAATCAAAAGACATAAAATGGCTGAATTTATCAGTTGTTCCATGACTGAAATTATCAATTTCAATTTATCAAAAGCAAGACCTAGTGACCTGTTGCCTACAAGAAACACATTTCATGTATAAAGACATATACAGACTGCAAATAAAGAGATGGAAAAGATATCCAATGCCAAAGGAAATCAAAATGGAGTGGCAGTAGCTATATTTATATCAGACAACAGATTTCAAGAGAAATCCTATAAAAAGAGAAAAAGAAGGTCAGTATAATAATAAAGAAGTCAGCAAGAGGATATAATAATTGTAAATATATATGCACCCAACATTGAAGCACTCAGATAAATAAAGCAAATATTACTAGCACTAAAGGGAGAGACAGACCCCAATACAATAATAGTTGGAGACTTCAGAATCACAGATTCAGCACTGGACAAATCATCCAGACAGAAAATTAGCAAAGAAATATTGGACTTAATTTGCACTACAGACCAAATAGACTTAATAGATGCTTACAGAACATTTCACCTAATGACTTTAGAATACACATCCTTCTCAGCACATGGGTCTTTTTCAGGAAAATACCATATTTTAGGCCACAAATTAAGTCTTCAAACATTCAAAAAAATTGAAATTATATCAAGTATCTTCTCTAACCACAGTGGAATGTAACTAGAAATCCATATAAAGAGGAAGGTTGAAAACTACACAAACACATGGAAATTATACAATATGCTCTTGAATGACCAGTGGGTCAATGAAGAAATTAAGAAGGTAATTTAAAAGTTTCTTGAAACAAATGAAAATGGAAACACAACATACCAACCTATGGAATACAGCAAAAGCTGTACTAACAGGAAAGTCTGTGGCAATAAGTGTCTGCATAAAGAATAAGAAAAGTTTTAAATAAACAAGCTAATGATGCATCTTAAAGAGCTAGAAAACCAAAAGCAAACCAAACCCAAAATTAGTAGGAAAAATAAAAATAAAAATCAGAGCTGAGACAAATAAAATTGAAATAAAAAACAAATGATCAACAAAATGAAAAGCTAGATTTTTGAAAAGAGAAACAAATTTGACAAACCTTTAGCCAGACTAAGAAAAAAAAGAGATAAGACAAATAAAATCAGAGATGATAAAAGAAAACATTACAAACAATAATGCACAAATTCAGTGAATCATTAGAGATCCACTGAATTGTGCAACTATATGCCAACAAATTGGAAGCCCTAGAAAAAAATGAATAATTCATGGAAGCACACAACCAAGATTGAACCATGAAGAAATCCAAAACCTGAACAGACCAATAAGAAGTACTGGCAATGTTCACCTCCTAACACTTGCAGGTCTAAAAGCTTCCATTTTTCCCTAGCTGTCAGCTGGAGGTCACCCTCAGCTTCTAGAAGCCATCTATAGTTCCTTGCCCTGTGGAGTTCCCTAACATGGCTGCTTACCAGCAAGGGAGGGAGAAGGAGCTGCAACCTTATGAAACACAATCATGTAATCACATACACAGAATCTCATACATCTGTTCACCTTTGCTTATCACAGGATCCAACCACACTCAGGAAGAAGAGATCACACAAGGATGTGGACATAAGCATGTGAGGATCATTGAGGATACCATAAGGGTTAATCCACTACAAGTGTATTTGTCAAGGTAAGCTGAGAAGAGAACTTCTGCTGGTACCCCACATCCTGTTGCCAGAGGCATCTGAAAATCTTTATATTATCTCCAGTGCCCACCTTTATTTCTAGTCCTTGACATTCAAAATTAGGCACTCTCAGGGGTTTATCTGTGGAAGATAGTCTCTTTCTGCTTGTCAAGGAAGCCTACTCTTTTACTTGCATTGAAATAGCTGAAATTTCCATTCTTAATTAGTGCTTATTTGTTTTTCAGGGAAAAACACCTTATCATTTCCAACATGTATGGGATGCCCAGAACTTTGGAAAATAAAATGTTTCATATTTTATACGTCCTTTAATCATTTCAGCAGTAATCAGGAGAGAAAGGTAATGCATCTTAATTATAATATTTATTGCAAATTTGAGAATATTTTAAGTTTTTATTTGTGGGAGAAAAGGGAACAATTGTGTAACAAATATCACATATCATGTGTCAACAAGGATAACTGCATCTGTTAGTCTGCTTGTATTTAACAAATATCCCAATTAGAAACATACACACACACACACATATGTGTGTGTATATATATGTCTATATATACACAAACACTCACACCTCCCCCACCCACACACATACACACACACACACACATATATATATATATATATATATATATATATATATATATCTGGAGAAAAAAACTCAAACAAGAAAACATGACATATAAGTGTTCCTTTGATACTTTCTCTGTGTTCTTTTTTGGCCATGCCTGAGGCTTTTAACTGCCCTGAGGACTTGGTGAGAGGGAGAAGGCATTCCTTTGTCCCTCAGTTTTTCTTACTCCGTGGTGCCTGAGAGGGCTCTTGCTAATAATCCTGCTCAGGGCTGCACTTGTGTGTGCAGCAGACAGAACTGCACTTAAAGAGTCAACAGGCAATGAGGGACCTAACAATAATTTGACTCCTCTGTGGGTATTTGCTAGGAGGCACTTAGATCAATGTACAAATGAGTACTTTCAACAGCATCTACCCTCATAATGTAAAATAGGATATAGAGGCAAATGTTTCTTTCCATTTTTATACACTTATTATAATTGTCCATATTATAAGATGCCAAAACGTGGTCTCAATTTCCAGTTTCACATTGTTTATAAATAAAATGTGCAAAATTTATGCAATGTTCCTCTGTTCCTCACACTTTTTTTTTCTTTGTTTGGTTTGTTTGTTTGTTTGTTTTTGAGACGGAGTCTCACTCTGTCGCCCAGGCTGGAGTGCAGTGGCACCATCTTGGCTCACTGCAAGCTCCACCCCCCGGGTTCATGCCATTCTCCTGCCTCAGCCTCCCAAGTAGCTGGAACTACAGGCGCCTGCCACCACGCCTGGATAATTTTTTGTGTTTTTAGTAGAGACGGGGTTTCACCATGTTAGCCAGGATGGTCTCGATCATCTGACCTCATGATCCACCCACCTTGGCCTCCCAAAGTGCTGGGACTACAGGCGTGAGCCACCGCACCCGGCATTCCTCACACTTTTAATGCCAGAAATAATTAAATCGTAATTTCTGTTCAATTTACCACACCATTTTCTTTACACTAGAAATATTGGAGGTTTTTTATTGTTGTTATTATTTATTTTTTGTTATGAGTGTTTCTGTGATGTCTGGAGGTACTTTGTTTTTCTCTGCTTTATCTATGTTTTCCCATTTTTCAACACTATCAGAAAGCCCCCATAGTGTAAGATAACAGCCATTAATAAGAAAACACTTGTTTCAAACAAAGCTTTTAATTACCTTTGCTATAGGAAAGCAGACATTTATCCTTAGATTAAAACAAAGTGACTTTTCTTGAAATGAGTATAATTGTTTAGTGAAACATGATATATTTGCACACAAAATATGCTATGAATTATGAATAAATGCCACAGCTGAGATAAACACATAAATACCTAACTTGATTAGGTATTCAAGCATATGTATATATAATTATATACATACACCTAAATGTATAATATATACACATATACATATACACACAATTATACATTCCAAATTTACCAGTATTTATTCCTTACCATTTTTTCAAGCTTTCCATTGTTACGTGCTGATGGAAAAAAAGAAAAGTAAACCTATTGATTGGTTTGTTTGTCCAAGATCTGAAGCCCTCAGTTTAGAGTACTCACCTTATATTGATAGCTGTTTACATTTAGTTCAGAATATTGAGTGTGCCACAGAGAATTTTTAAGTAAGCCTCATAGCAAAGGAAAACCTCTAGAATATATTTAAGGCATTGATTCTTTATCTGTGTGCACCATGAGCATAGTGTTACATGTCTGTAGTTACACCATATGTAATTTATAGGGTTTTAGACAAGTTAATTAAAATCTTGAAGCCTTACCTTCTTTGTGAATAAAATAAGAGATAATTGCAAAACTTTCTTAAAGAGTTTGAGAATTTAATCTATGTAAAGCACCTATATACAGCCTGGTGCATGCTAACCACTTAATAAATATTATCTATGATTTGTTACATATTTAAAAAGGCTTAAAGCATTTGTTTATACATAATCGTATTTGATTCACCAACAGCTCTATGATATGAGAATTGTCTTTTGAATTTTACATATGAGGTAACTGAATATGGGAGATACTAAGTACCTTGCTCCCACAGAGAGAGCTGTGGAGCCTGGCCTTGAAGCAAGACAATTTGGCTCCAATCCTGCAAACTTCACATTCTCCCACAGCTACCAGGAGGCATAGAAAGGAGATACTTTCTACAAGGATATGTGCCAATCCATCAGCTGACCTTGTCAGCACTGTTTCCAAAGCATCAAAACTCCAAACCCTCAACAATTTTGTATGACTTCCACTTCAGCAGGCTGATCTAAGAAACATTATTTTTCTGTTGGGTTGTTGTACTGATAACTTACTCCTTTGTTGTCACATTTGCCAGCTCCCACCCCAATCCACACAGACCCTATCATCAACACACTGCATTACATGATGCCTTTAATCTTCAGTGATATCCTGCCACTCCTCTACTTAAAGTCTTTCATTGGACATGCATCCATCTCATTTGCCAGGATATTTTGTGAACGTTAAATTGATATAAATGGGTACGTGGTTAAGTGGATATAAGTACCCTAAACATGACAAGTAGCATGAAACCTGTGTAGAATAAATATTAATTATTCTTAACAGTTCATACCCATAATTTAAAGAGACTGCGCTGGGACTCATATGAAAGTGTTTACCTCATATTGCATGGATAAACTGACTGAGGCAAGGAAAGACTGAAGATGTTGTGGTTCTTGAACCAAAACCTCTCCATTAACCATGTCACTTATTTAGAAGAGATATTTCTATTTAACTATGTTCCTTAGGTGTTGAACTTTACACATATGCTGTTGCAATAGGGATAATGTGTGTTTTTTTGTTTGTGTGTTTTGGTTTGCTTTGGCTTTTTTCATGATCTAATGTTACTGTAATTGGCCAGGTCTAAGTCACTCACACGCAGTAAATCAATCATCGTGACATGGATTTTGCAAAAAAGAAAAGATTTATTCACAAAGGCACTGAGCGAGAAAGCAAAACAGCTCTCAAATCTACCTATCCAAAGATAAGGCTTAGGGTTGTTAATGAGTTAGGAAAATTGGGTAATATAATGCATGGGAAAAGGTAATTGGTAGTGGGGAAAAAAATATAGTTACGGGTTCATTCCGCACAAGTGTGGATGCCATTTATGGCATTTCATAGGTCATAGGTACAGAAAATGGCAACAGTGGCATAATCTGAGGGTGGAGTTTTTGACTTTCTGACGTCAAAAGGCTACCTCTTGGGCATTTGCACAGGCCCAGTTGAAGGGTCTGTGGTTTCAACCAGTTTGAAGCGAACAGAAGCTGGTCCAAGTTTCTGAAAAACAACTGAAGCTACTATTACCATGGATGACCTATGCTCTCTATAAAGTAGCCAGCGAAGGTTAAGTTTCAAGTGTTCTGCAGTGAGGACTTCAGCTACTTCAGCTTTCAGCTTCATTGAAAAAGGAGGAAAAAAAATGTAACAAGAAAGCAAGCAACTAAAAGCAAGCAGTGCAGGCAGCCCTGACCTAATTAACCCCTCAGTTTCAGCCCTCCTCATTTTTTCCCATTCCTCATTCTTTTTTTTTTTTTTTTTTGGAGATGGAGTCTTGCTCTGTTGTCAGGCTAGAGTGCAGTGGTGCAATCACAGCTCACTGAAACCTCTACCTCCCGGGTTCAAGCAGTTCTCCTGCCTCAGCCTCCTGAGTAGCTGGGACTACAAGCGTGCACCACCACGCCCAGCTAATTTTTCTATTTTTATTAGAGACAGGGTTTCACCGTATTGGCCAGGAGGGTCTTAATCTCCTGACCTTGTGATCTGCCCCCTTGGCCTCCCAAAGTGCTGGGATTACAGGCTTGAGCCACCACGCCCAGCCCCATTCTTCATTAGTAAAGAATCTGAGATGACACTCATTCTAGCTGTTTCCTGCTGAATTGGGGCATAGATCTGGATTAAAGGAATGCAGTTATCTGGCACTCATTTGAAAATATTTTCTTGTCTCTGGTTTTAGTTTAACATTTTGCATTGTCAGAACTTTGATACTTTAACAGTTTAAGTACAATATTTGAAAGCATACAAGTAAATATTCTATAAAAGGATAAAAAAAGAGATCTCTTTTGTTGGGTAGAAATGGATAAGGTTGTTTCATTTGCCATTATTCTTAGAGTTTTTGATATGTTCACATGATCTAGTTCCCCATTATGGGAAGAGTATTCTACCAAACATATATCAGCATCCATGTTTTTTATATGTAGGCAGGTAAATGGTTCTTTTTATTGTGGAGAACAAACTTAGAAATCTAGTCTAATGCTGGGTCTCACTGGAGTTATGGACAGAAAAAGGAGTAATCAACTACCCCAGTACACATGTGTCCCCTAATTTTTGATATATTCATAAACCCATGGGGTTCCTTGATGTCCTCCACAAACAAATAGGCATTCTAGGGGGAGGGGCACAAAATGACAGGTTGTGATCATCTGGAAAGGATTTATGTAGGTTAACCATAGAAATAAGGTCAAACCAAGGTTCTATCTTGGGTGTGTTCTGTGGGTCAGGGGCCTGTGTCCATTCTTGTGGGCCGAGATAGGAAACTGAAGTGCTATTTTGTAAGCATAATTTTAAAGGGGCATACAAGAGGGAATGAGGGTCCTGATCATCCAAGGAAGCAAAGCCCAAACAGGTTTATAAAGGGAAAGTGTCTTATTTTGTCCATTACAGAGCATTAGAAGGTAGCCTGAAGAGGCAGGGTAACAGAAGGTGTGGAGTTCTTTTAAGCAATGTAGCCCATCATTTTCTAAGTTGGACATACTGAGTAGCTGGCATGAGAATGATCCATGGACTGGCTGAATACATTTGGACACCCTGGGGTATGGCAGAGGGTAGCTATGGACATGTGGGTGGTTAAGAAAAGATAAGGAATAGGGGATGAAGGTACAGACTGATAAATCTGAACTCAGTAAGTGACACAAGGGAGCCTAGTATGGTCAAGAGTGAAGTTGGGAACATTGGAAAAATTGTAAACAGGCAGAATAATGGGATCACTGTGATTATGTGTAGAATAGGGCTTTGGGTGACATATCTGACATTTAGAAAGATTATCTGCCTTTGCCAGCATCCTAGAAATCCTTATCATTGAGTTGTTTCTCCCAGCTTGGGGGCTAAAGGTCAGTAAGGAGGGACAACAGAAAAGGAAGAAGGTGATTATGTGTATCATTGAAGGAAGGGCCTATTAGCCCTGCTTGCAGAGGAAGTGGATAAAGCCTTCGTTCATGCAATACAAAGCAAATCACAGGTAGGTAAAGAAATAGACAAAAACAAGTAAACCAAAGAATAAAGCAAGAACCTGAGAGTTGTTCATTACTTATCTTTAGGGGGCTGTCTCTTAAACAGTAGTTTGCTTGAGGTGAGTCAGAGGTTCGCAGGTCCATTTGGAAATGTCGGTGTCTGATGTGTTCTGCTGATCCAGATTCAGGTAATCTCAGCGGTTTTTTTCTCTGTCACAGGGTTTCCATTCCCGGAGGCATTTCTGTACAGAGGGCACAGTGAATCTAACAACTCTGGGACCAGCTTCACTTGGGTATGATGGACCCATGGTTTTACTCCTTTTAACTTGACTGTGAAGAATGGGTCAACAGTAGCACCTCATAAAGCCAGTTTAATAAGAATAAAGCTGGTCTTCTGGATGTTTATTCTTCCAAGACTTTAACAGAATCCAGTCTCCAGGACAGAGGTGGTACAAAGCAACATTTGTGGGAAACATTTTACCTCCCAGAAATGAATTCACATATAGCAATTAAAGTGATTCCCAATGATTGTACATACCTGACAATAACTAATTATTTTCGGCTTCCCTCCGGGTACCCCAGTACCTCCCACCCTTTGAGCATAGGAAGGATCTCCCAGCTAACATTTTATAGGGACTCCACTGAAACTTGATTCTAGGGGCCACTCTCTCTGGAAGCAGGGCAACTGGTAAGGCCTTATCCCAAGATAAATCAGTCTCTTGACAATTCTTATCCAAAGTCTTTTAAAGAGTATGATTCATCTTTCCTATCTTGCCAGTAGATTGTAGCCGCCAAGAAGTGTGTAATTTCCAGCAAATGTCTAAGGTACCAGAAATTTCTTGAGCTATTTTTGCTATAAGGCCCCTCCATGGTTGCTTTGGATAGACATGGGTAGCCCAAACTGAGGACTTATTTTTTTTAATAGAGTTTTTACATCCTCAGGAGCCTCTTCATACCACCAGGGAGAGGCCTCCATCCATACAGTAAAAATGTCCAGAAACATTAATAAGTACCTGACATTCCTGGTGGATCTCAGCATCATAGTAAAAGTCAATCTGCCTGTTTCCCCTGAGTATGGTGCCTCTGTATTGGGCCCACTTTTATTATTGGTGGAGGTTCAGTTTGGAGTCTCTAATTACATTTCTTGGTAATTCCCTAGCCTCTTAGAAGTAAGCCAATATCTTCTTTGTTCTGACAGAGGGAAGAAGTACACAGTGGGGAGTGTGTACAGTGGTGGGCTGGCCAAAGGTAAACTTTTCTGGTTGATGTAGTAAATTACAGGTGGCTGTTACTGCATGCAGCCATATAGGATGTTTCTTAGTCATTATATCTACCTGTTTTGAGAAATGGGCAATGGGTTTTCTCATATTACCTAGATTTTGGGTTAATGTTCCAAGACTAATCTTCTGTCTTTCATGGACAAACAGATCAAAAGGCTTCCTAATGTCCAGGAGACTTAAAGAGCTACATAGAAGGGCTTGGCTATCAGTCCAAAATTGAGGATCCAAATATGACAAAACTCTGCCATAGCTAGGAATCCATACAACTGTCTCCTCGTGGCAGATACTGCTACCTCTGCTACAGCCCCTTTCCTTTCAGGGAGTAAGCTCCTCTGTCCCTGTGACAACTCAAAACTTAGGTATTTAAAAGGTTCAGAAATTTGGGGACTTTTTTTTTTTGAGATTTGATAGCCCTGTTCAACTAGGAAATTTAAGGTTAAAATGTTTTGGTCTGAGGCTTCTTTAGTCTTGCTGGTAATCAAGATGTCATCTACATACTAGAGAAGTTCTCCTTCTTTTAATTGGAGATCCTTTAAATCTGTGGCTAAGATTTCACCAAAAGGGCTGGAAGAGTTTAAAACCTTGAGGGAGTACAATCTAACAATATTGTTGTTTGATCCTAGTCTCAAGATCTTCTTATTCAAAAGTAAAGAGTTCCTGTGAGCTGGGGCTCAGAGGTGTGCAAAAATAATCCATAAGTTTCAAAGCAGTAAATCAACCAAAGTCTTAAGACACAGTGGCAAAGTTTAAGGGTTAGGCACCATTGGGTGGATATCTTCTACAATCTGGTTAATGTCTCTTAAGTGCTGCACAAAAAGATGTTCCTGTGTGCCTGGCTTCCATACCAGCAAAATTGGAGTGTTATATGGGGACTGGCATGGGCAGATGAGGTCATATTCAAGAAACGCAGCTACAGATAGATTGAATACCTTGTCTAGCATGTTCTTTTAGTGGATACTCTCTCAAATTTGGAGCTCTCAACCAGTAGGAACTTTAACAGATATAGGTGCTGATCTCTTTTATCTGTCAAGGCATCTCATCCTCCCATAAATCCAGCCTTAGCTTTTTTAAGATCTCTTCAAGGACATTTACTGGGGGGGGGTCCCTTGACTTTTTTTAATAGTGCCACATGAAGGGCACATGCTTGTTCTGGTGGTACCTTCATGTCCATCCAGAGGCGGGAAAAGTCACTAGCATTCAGCTTGGTTAGTAGGTCCCATTGCAGCAGCAGGATGGGGCATTGAGGCATATATAGAAAACTTTGTTTTAGGTGTGATTTGCCCATTTGGCAATATGAGTGTTGGAGAAACAACTTTTTCAAGGTTTCTCCACAGACCCTTGTCATCAGCATAGCATTGTTTTCTCAGATAACTTGAAAAGTTGAATGTTTAGGACTAAGTCAGAAGCCCCAGGGTCAATTAGAAAATCCAGAAGTCTATTTCCCACCATCATGGTCACCCTGAGATCCATGTGGGTTGTGGGAAATCATCAGGATCAGTAAGTTGAAAGGAAGCCCTTGGCCTCATCATTCTGTTCACCACTGGTGATCTTAGGCATTTGTTGCTCTGCCTGCTTGCTATCTTCTTCAAGAGTCTTATTTTAATCTGGGCACTCTTTCTTCCAATGGTCCTCTTGTTTTCAGTAGATACATTGGTGGGGTCCCACTGTGCAGTATCCTTTAGAGTTTGTATTCTGGGATGGGGGCTCCTCACCTTTAATCAAGATCTTCCTGGATTATGGACTGCAGGTTTGATATGGGTCAGTGCTGCCACCAGCAGAGTGGCTTGTTTCATTTTCTGTTGCCCCTTTTCTTCTTGGACATCATCCCTGCCATTGGAAACCTTACAGGAAATCTCAACCAGTTGAGACATTGGCACACCTCTGTTTTCTGTGGTTTCTTCCGAATGTCTGGAGCACTTTGGCTGACATAGGTCATACTAACCATTGTAAATTTTTCAGAGACATCTAGGCCTATGTCTGTGTATTGCCTATATGCTTCAAAAATCCCTTCCAGAAACTCTGAAGTTTATGTTTTACTATCCTCTTGAAGTTTATGTTTTACCTCCTATACTTTATTTAGAGTCCTTTCTTTTGAGTCCCCTTTGTGGAGCCCTGCTGAAGTGCAATTTCAGGAATGTTCAAGTCTAACGCTGTCTCCTGCATGTATTTTCCAATGAGGGTCAGCTGTGGGGATGGCCACAGCTGCATCAGCCCTTACAGAATTTTATGGGGTCTAAGTGATTGGCTTTTTCTCTAGCCTTTTCTAAATCCATACAGTATTCCTCAGCAGTGAGAAAGGTATTTAATAAATTGGCTGCATCAGTTCTACTGACATTATGAGTGGCAAAAATTGATGAAAAATGATTTTCTATTCTCTTGGGATCATCCTTACAAGTGGGCATGTTGTTCTTCCAATTAAACAGATCCCATGTAAAAATGAGAGAGTAGACTCAAGTCAGTCTCACTGGCTGTCCAGTGGACATGTCCATATCTCCAGTAGGAACTTTTCTTAGTGGGTATTGCCCTACATGGATTTGGGTAGCCCCCTGACAAATTCAGTACTCTGATGGGTGTGAGAAAGAGACACAATTTTATCTACTGGCCTTTGGGGACAGAGGGAGCTGAAATCTGGGACTGTGGCTCAGGAAGTAGAGATGGGACAATGCCACTATAAGGGGGTACTCCTTTTCATTAGAATTAGACAGAATAGATTTCTTTGTCTCTCTTTCCTGTTGAACTATAATCTTACAATTTGTTTTTCATACAGGCTTATCCTGATATAGCAACATAAAAAAGTGAACATACAGTAATTCATCTCATTTTTCTTCCAAAGATATAGCTCACAGACATATTAAGCAAATAGAAAAAATATTATAGAAGCAACAGCTTCATGACCTTAAAATACCTAAATATTGAAGATGTTTTTATTTCATTTTTTTCAATAATTTAAAAATTACGTATTTGCCAAAGATTTTTAAAGTCACATGAACTGAAAAATCATTTAGGCTTATTTATTTAATTTATGAGTATTTATTTATTTATAATCCAATTTGGTACCATGTAAACACAACAGATAACATAATGCATATGTATACATAAACAAGACAGTTGGATCCAACTTATGTTTCTGACAAAACTGGAACCTGTTCACACGGCTAAGCTTTATATGCCCCAGTAGGTTAAAAAAAATGCACTTTCCATGCCAGTTTGATTTTAAAAGACCTCTTTCATCTTTTTAAAATCTTTTAGCTAAGTGACCATGATTTAGTAGCAGCATGAACAGTAAGCTTTATCGCAATACCAGTAGAAAAGTCAGCAGATTCAAAGTAGGCAGAAAAAAATAGGGAGATAGGCAGATAACTTTAGAAGACTACATGTTAATTCATTAGTTACGGGTTTTTGAATAATAACTATTTGAGCTCTGAATTTTCTTTCATGTAATTAGGCCATCAGTTTTAAAATGTGTGCTAGAATGAACAATAATATGTAGCCAGCTGGAGTCCCAGAAAGCCTGGCATTCCTTAATGATTGAGAAGCCCATTTTAGCCATTTCTCTCTGAAATCTAAAGGACACTGTGGCCACACAGTGTTACAGAAAAACACCATCTTTTCTTCTCTTGTGGATTCATAGCTGAAAGTTGCCCAGTTTTAGAGAACACAACCTAATGGGCTGCAGGTGGGGATAGAATTAGCATTTCCTATTGTTTCAAACTCTAAACATGATCAGTCAAAATATATTTATATTATCTATGCTGCAGCTAGAACCAGATCTCAGAAAACGGAAACCAGACAGAACCAGGAGAACTTCTGCAAGTGGAGATTCCCTAATCCTTCCCTAATAGCAAGTTGTCCCCAAAACCAGGAACCTTACAATGTAGGCCAAACTAGGGCTTCCTTTCAGAAGTCAAGCCAGAGGGAAAGAGAAATGAGAATCCAGTCACTTGTATCAAAGTTACCCAAAAAGACATCTTCCAGGCCAGAAACTATTTCTCTGTTGCAAAAATATAAAGTATGCACCAAAGGCCAGTGGTGAATGCTGGAGGATCCTGAGAAGATGTCTTAAAAAATAGCCCCAGGCAGCTGCCTGAATGTACCTGCAAGATTCCAGCAGCAGCACAGGGCAATTGAACCACCAGCAAAAGGTATGGACTTAAACTCCTGGCTAGATTGCCGTATTGTTACTGACTAACTCCAGGTCCATTCTGCCTGTATGCAATAAATCAATCACTGTGACATGGGTTTTACAAGAGAGAAAAGATTTATTGTCAAGGGCACTGAGTGAGGAGGTTGGAGAACAGCTCCCAAATCCACCTAGCTGAAGATACGGCTTAGGGATATTTACAGTCTAGAGAAGTAGAGTGGCTTAAGGCATGGGAAAAGGTAACTGGTAGTGGCGAAAACATGAAGTAACAGGTTTGTTCTGCACAAGTGTAGCTGGAGTTCATGGCATTTCATATGTGTGGAAAATGGCAGCACTAGTATGATCTGAGGGTAGAGTTTTTGGTCCTATGACGTCAAAGCCCAACTTTTAGGCATTTGCACAGGGCCTGTTGAAGGGTTGGTTGTCTCAACTAGCTTGAACTGTATAGGAGCTGTCCAAGTTTCTGAAAAACAAGTGAAGTGACCATTACCATAATGACCTATATGTTATCATATTATCTGTAATGCAACCAGTGAAGATTAAGTTTTTGTTCAGAGGTGAGGCCTTCAGCTACTGTGGCCTTCAGCATCATGGAAAAAAGGAAAATATAATAACAAAAAGCAAATGACCAAAAGTAAGCAGTTCAGGCATAACTGATCAATTAACCCCTTGGTTTCATTACCAGAGGCAACTTAGAAGTGAAGAGATCCACATTGTACCGCAGATGCAGTTATTCCTACTGGTTGGCTAGGAGTAAATTACTTCTACCCTCTGCCTCAGTTTCTTCAACCAAGAAAAGCTTATGTTACACTAATTTCTTAGTTGAAGCATTTTGTAATTATATAAATAGCAGTAAAATTCAGTAAATCCTTAGGACTGTGTTTATCTGATTAAACTTTTCAGTTCTGTAAATTAAAAATGATTAGATGTAAACCTAAAACAGAGTTATCTCTGACCCTTAGAGACTAAGATAAGCTCATGATTAAAAAAACAAAAAACAAAAAAAAAACAACCAAAGCTGCTTACATTTACTGCAGAGAACCTTTAAATTTTTTCCATGTTCTTTCTTCTTTACAAACATATTCTAGTTAATGTTTCCCAGTATGGGCTATACATCATACTTGGAATCATACCCAGTGAGAAGATTTCAGCTCTCTTTATATGAGACCTACCCCTGAATTTTTCTGCTTTGTTTTTTTACCACTGACAACCCTAAATAAAGTCTATCTTACTCTTTCCTTCTTGGCTGCAAATTTAGTTTACATAAGTCATAGAATCTGTGTAAGGGAAAAAAGTTTTAAGGTTGCTTGGTCCAAATGTCTAAATATTGCTCATGATCTGTTGGTTTCTTCAAAAAATTCTTAACTTGTTTAAAGTTTGAAATATTTAAACTCATTCTAATTTCCAAATTAAATGTTTTAAAATGGAATATATGAAAAATTAGGATTCAACTTCTGCTAGTCTCTCCAACATCTTCTCCACCACTCATCTCCATGAACCTGATGCTTGATAGTGAATCCAGAATTCACAATGCATTTTCTTTACCTTGTAAATGGGATAATGAGTCCTTTTGTTAAAAAAACACATTGAATCTTCTCGCTTTCTTGTCTCTTTGCCCTAGCTTTATTTCATATTTTATACTATGTATTTGTGTAATTAGGGTGATACTCCTGATCTCTCTTATATTCTAAGTTTCAGGAGGTTGGGTAACTTGTCTGTATTGCTCCTCAATTATATTCATCATACTTTATACTCCCTGACAACAGTGCCATGTGCCTTGGTGTTTGTGTCCTTAGTCGTGTTTGCTAAAAGGATGAATGTGTGTATTAAAATTTTTCAGTTTTCAAAATTCAGCAGAATAATTCTTTGTATAGTACAGTCTTTGATTTGTTTTTCTCTACCCCTTCACAGCCCCTGTCAAAACGATTAACTTCCTCCTGTGTACAATGGGGATATTAGTCACAAGCCTATTTAGTACATTTTGTGTGCATGGAAAATATTGGTTTAGGAAAGTGTTTTGTCTAATTTTTATTTATTTTTCCAACCCCAATGCCTGCATACAGTCATTCATTTGGCAAATATTTCTTGAGCAGCTAAATATGAACCAAGTAAGTATAATTAGAAAATAGTTTACTCATCTTTATAAACTAGTATTTAGCTCTGTTTCTGACTTATAGACAATATAACTGGTGTGCCAGAGAAAGAATGGATGAATCACTGAACCTACCACTCTGTGCTAGCACATTTCTGAACATAAAGCTGAATAATTGAGAAAAGTTAAATAATCAGTCATGAAAGGATGAGACTTTTGCAAACCTTAAGAGGCTTATGGTCCTTTTCATTAAAAATAAGCTAAATGACTCAGGTTTTTTGTATCTGAAAAAAAAAGAATTTAAATTTTCCTCTTTAGGTGCTTGAATTATGGTCCAATACAAGTATGTTCTTCATAAAAAATTTGGAAAATGAAAACATTATAGTGACTTCATTAACTACAGTGTAACTACCCTTTTCAGAGATATCTCACATAAACATATTAGTAAAGAGTTTGAGTCTTGTTCTAAAGAAAAATATTTGTATTCTAAGCCAACTTAATCTAAAACATACTGATGTATACTTGATTCATATCATAACTATTAAGGCAGAATCATCCTTTTACAGTAAAGTATCTACAACACACCTGTTAGTAAGCAATGTTATAAGTATGACACAACTTGGTCTTTTTTCCTCTGGCTGACTTCTAGATATTTTATTTTTAATATCATTATTTTGTTTGGATATGATATTCCTGATGGTTTTATTTGTATTTATCCTTCTAAGGGGTCTCTGAGCTTCTTGGTTTTGTGATTTGATATCATTCAATAATTTTGGAAAATTAGTACAGATTATTTTTTCAAATGATTTCCTCTTCCTCATTTTCTCTCACTTCTTTGGGAAACACACACATTTAAATATACATATATATGTAAAAAGTATTGTTCCACAGATCTCTGACACTTTGTTCCATTTTTTTTACTATTGACCTGTTTTTCAGGATTATAGTTCTTTCCTCTGCTATGTCCAGTCTACTAATTAGCCTATCAGAAAGCAAAACAAAAAAAAAAAAACTCTATTTGCTTGTATTTTCATTTCTGGTATTTCCATTGTTTGTTTAAACTTTTTGTATCTCTGCTAAAACTCCCCCCATTTGTCCAGATATGTTTTCTACCATCTCCACTCTGTCTTATCATATATTCATCATTATTTTAATTTCTCTGTGTGTTAGTAAATCAATACCTCGGCCACCTCTATCTGATTCTACTGACTTATTCCTTTCTTAATGATGACATATTTTCTTGGGTTACTATTTATTTTTTTTCGAGACGCAGTCTCGCTCTGTCACCCAGGCTGGAGTGCAGTGGTGCAATCTCGGCTCACTGCTCACTGCAAGCTCCACCTCCCGGGTTCACACCATTCTCCTGTCTCAGCCTCCTGAGTAGCTGGGACTACAGGCGCCCGCCACCACTCCCGGCTAATTTTTTTTGTATTTTTAGTAGAGACGGGGTTTCACCGTGTTAGGCAGGATGGTCTCGATCTCCTGACCTCGTGATCCGCCCGCCTCGGCCTCCCAAAGTGCTGGGATTACAGGCTTGAGCCACCGTGCCTGGCCAGGTTACTTTTTTATGTGTCTCAAAGCATTTATTGAATTGCTAAATATTGTATATTAAAAAGTAGCAGAGATTGAGGTAAATAATATTTATACTCAGAAAAAAAAAAAACACACTTCTTTTTCCATGAGACAATAGTGTGTGGCTTGCATGGGTAAGAAAAATTTAATCTGCAATTTGATCTAATTGGGCTTTGTTGCTGATTCAGCTGTATTCAGTTCATCAGAGCCTTCTAATTACTTGACACGTTCCCTTAGAAAGGCTTGGCATCTGAGTGTCTAAACGGTGTATTTTAGCTCTCTAGCCTACCCTCACACTTCAGCATCCCATTCACCTGTGCCTTAGGGAAGTCTCAGCTCTTCTGTTTTCTCCCAGAAGCAGAGGGGCACTGCCTCATCCAGTGTGGTGTGCTTGGAAGCCTCCCATAGTTCTCCTCTGCATCCTAAAACCACAGCAGGCCTGGAGCAGCTGGGCCTCAGAGGCATTCCCGCACAGCTCTTTCTTTCCCTCTCCACTCTCAAGGTATCTGCTGCCTGAAACTTGATGTAAGGCCAAACAGTAGCTGGTTTCTCTCTGTTCTCTCACTTTCCACTCAAACTATGGAAGGACTGGAATCTTAGTCAGTTTGGACTGCCCTAACAAAATACCATAGACTGGATGGCTTATAAACAACAAAAAGTAATTTCTCACAATTCCAGAGGCTCAAGTTCAAAATCAAGGTGCCAGCATGATTGGTTCTGTTAGAGGCCTTCTTCCAGGTTGCAAACTGTTGATTTCTCATTGTGTTCTGACATGGGAGAAAGAGGGCTTGCTAGTTCTCTGGCCTCTTCTTATAAGCACACTAATGGCATGTATGAGGGCTCCACCCTTGTGAACTAAATCACCTCCCAAAAACCCCACCTCCTAATACCATCACATTGGGGTTAGCATTTCAACATACAAATCTGGGGAGACAGAAAACTTCAGTCCATAATACCCTATCTGTATCAGAAGGGCCTCTATCAGACCTCCTGCTGCTGCCCGAGAAGCAGATGACCACTGCTTCCTCCTCGGTGGAAGGCCCCATGTGTAGGAGAGTTTTCTCTGGTCTCCTGCTGTGCACCTGTGCCTCAGGGGGATCTTTCTCAGCTCTCCTTTTCTAAATCCAGTCTTTCTCATGAGTACTAGATGAAAGCTCAGGAAAAAGAGTCAATGGATGGGTACTAGGATTCCTTTTGCCTGGAACTCCTGGAGCTTCTAAACTCCCAGGCCAGCCCACATTCAGCCTTTAAACATTTGTCATAATTTCAGCAGTTTTTTCTTGCCCGAGTCTATGGCATCTGTCTCCTCTTCCTGCTGCTCTGCCATAGATGGAAGCAGCTGTGCAGCCTGCCCGACTCTGTCTATTAGTCTCATCCTCTCTTGGATTTTAGGCTACTCTGTGACCATGGCTCTCTGATGAGTGTGAAATAGCTAACTTTTTAGATGATTCACTTGTTTTCATAATTAGGCTGGGAGTGCTGTTTCCTTGCTACATTTTATATCCTAAGTGGAAGCAGAAATCCATTAAACTGAGTTGAAACTTTTGCTCATGATTTTTCTTTTATTATCTTGAATATAACTTTATACAGCAGAAAGTACTGTCTCACATGCATTTCTCCCCAAGGATGTTGTTCTCTGTATTTTATTAGGGCATATCTGATCTAATTCTAAAAGGTTTAGATATCTTCTCTTTGTAAGTAGCAAACATTTAAGTCATGCTTATTAGGCTA
Source organism: Pongo pygmaeus (assembly GCF_028885625.2). Classification (NCBI taxonomy): domain Eukaryota; kingdom Metazoa; phylum Chordata; class Mammalia; order Primates; family Hominidae; genus Pongo; species Pongo pygmaeus. Next base: position 61,072,042 of record NC_072381.2, read on the forward strand.
GTATCACAACAGTTTAAACCAAGTTAGATGACTCAATGAAGGCTGAAACTTTTTTTTCTATAGGTTTTTGGGGAACAGGTGGTATTTGGTTACGTGAGTAAGTTCTTTAGTGGTAATTTGTGAGATTTTGGTGCACCCATCACCTGAGCAGTATCCACTGAAGCCAGTTTGTAGACTTTTATGCCTCACCCCACTCCCACCTTTTCCCTCTGAGTCCCCAAAGTCCATTGTATCATTCTTATGTCTTTGCATTCTCATAGCTTAGCTCCCTCTTACGAGTGAGAACATATGATGTTTGGTTTTCCATTCCTGAGTTACTTCATTTAGAATAATAGTCTCCAATTACATCCAGGTTGCTGTGAATGCCATTAATTAATACATTTTTATGACTGAGTAGTATTCCATTATATATATATAATCACCATTTCTTTATCCACTCGTTGATTGACAGGCATTTGGGCTTGTTCTATCTTTTTGCAATTGTAAATTGTGCTGCCATAAACGTATGTACAAGTATCTTTTTCATAAACAAATGGCCAAATAAACATATGAAAAAGTGCTCAACATCACTAATGATCAGGGAAATGCAAATCAAAACCACAGTGCATTACTACCTTACTCCTGCAAGAATGACCATAATCAAAAAAATAAAAAAAAATAGATGTTGGCATGGATGTGGTGAAAAGGGAACACTTCTACACTGCTAGTGGGAATGGAAACTAGTACAGCCACTATGGAAAACAGTGTGAAGATTCCTTGAAGAACTAAAAGTAGAACTACCATTTGATCCAACAATCTCACTACTGGGAATCTACCCAGAGGAAAGTTGAAACTTTCAATTTTGACCCTCTATTTTAAAGCCCTACAAACATCTATATTTTCTCTTTCCCATATATCTTTCACTCTTTCTGAATTTTTATTTCCCTCTTAATTCCTACTTGCCTCTCTTCCCATCTAGACTAATTATTCTTTTTCTCTTATTGGAAACTCTATCAGAAATTAAAATTCCCTCACATCTAGCAAGTTTTTTGTGGATTATGCTAAGTCTGACAATCTTGAATGATTTTTCTCTCTTAAATATTTGTACCTAAGTTATAATAGAATAAAAGAGTAAATATATAAGTTAAATTTTACTTTTGTTTTTGTTTTAATAGGTAGATTGAACTTAATTTGATAAGGCATATGATTAAGATATCTAATAGAACGGAAATGAAAATTCAACAAATATGCAAAGAGGTGATTCACTTTTTAAAAAAATAAAATAAAATGGCTTCCAGCATGAGAAGGGTAAAGCCATGATATTCTGACTCTTTCTTTAATTCATTTGTCACTTCAGCAAATAGAAGGAAGGTTTGTTTTTTGAGCACCTCTTAATAGTCTGAATTTTATTCAAGGTATTTCAGACATAGTAGTAAACACATCAATTTTTTGCCACTATCGAATTTATGGACCAAGGCTTGGATCTATCAATAGCTCCCAAAGTCATGCAAGTATTGTTGTTGATTTCATGAGTGTATAGGCACACAGAGACATATAAGTTCAGTATGCATATTCTAAAGAAAGAAGCATAAGAGGAATTGATGGAATGTTCTAATTTGATAATAATAAATATACCACTAGTATCTGAAAATTAAATGCAAGACCAAACAAATGGAAAGATATTGACCTTTTCTAGCCATCAGAAAATACAAGTTAAAATATTATGATAAAACATTAATGTAGTAAAAAGAAAAATTAAAAACACTCAACAGAATAACACAGTTTTAGGGAAAGTGATGCAATTTTACACATTTTTAGTGTATAAACTGCAGTAAGCAATTTGGAAAATGATTTAGCAATGTATTTGAAGAACTACAAAGTATTTTTATTTTTACTTAACACTATTCCTTGAAATGTGTAATAGAATAATTTCGTAGAAAATAGTAATATTTTTGAATTAAACATTAAAACTACTTTGGCCTCTAATAAAATATGATACTACCATAGAATATTTTTCAATATGGAAAAATGTTTAAATTACTTTTTCTCTTTACACTCTGCTAGTAATCCCTTTTACAAAGGTCAAAACCTTAGAATATCTAGCTGTAATCTTAGACATTTGAATTTAATGCCTATCTAAATTTTTCCAAACAGTTGTAAGTTCTTGTAGTTTTCATTTCTTTTTAGAAAGGCATCTAAAAAAGTCTGAGCTCCCTCCTACAAAATGAGGCAATGAAAATATTCTCTTTTAAAGAAAAATGTATAGTAAGTGGAGATTTGAATACTACATTTTTAAAAAATTAAGAGGGAAAGTCTTAAATGGTTGAACAGATTTCCAGCAGAGTGAATTCTAACCTAGAGTTTCAAGAGTGAACCTCTAACAAGGTTCCAACAGAGTGAATTCTAACCCAAATGATTTTTTAGAAATTTTTATTATTAGGTTTAATTATTAAATTTAACAACCAAAAACTAGAGAAAATAATAGAACTTGATCTCATTCTCCCACCCAGAAACAAAATCCATTCTAATGTTAGGATTGGTTTTATCTAAGAATCCGTGGGAATGGTAAAATGGGATGAACAATCTTTTCTTTTTCTTTTCACATTTAATGTCTTCTGTTTATTTATCTAAAAAATGCAAATAAAGAAAGCTGATTCTACCATCTGCTAATACGCTACTTCTACAAAATTCTACTTCACATGCATTTGGAAGTCTCTATAGCATTTGCAGTATTTAAAAAGATTGAAGTAGTTGCTTGTTTTTAATGGGATTTGAAAGCCATAGATCTCATGCTCACTGCAATGCTTAATGACAATCAGTTTTTGTGGACCAAGTGATTACGAAATTGGAGAAAGAAGATATGAGATAAATATAACTGTCAAGTCTTTATGTTGCTTAAATACATCAAACTCCTCAACCAATTCAAAAAAAAATACATATTTCTGTACAAAACTTCAGTTCTGCTTTTATGAGATTAGTATAATTTAATAGAAAATCACAATGATTGTTAAATAAACAGGGTGGAAAATTGATGTGGATGCAATAAGTGCTTGATTTTTGCTGTTGTTTTATTTTTAATGTGTGGTCATATGTTTTGTAGAAATTCTCCGCTACCTAATGGGCAACATGCTTACTCTCTTTCTAAATATATTGCTAGCATTGATTAAATAACATTCAGTTTAATTCACAATGCAGGAAGCAGCAGCCTACTGTTTAAAAATTTAGATCTACTTTCTCTCCCAGTTAAATTTTTCCTTGTATTAGGATGTATTATATGTATAATTACTGCAAATAATTATTTTCCATTTTCCATTCTGAATAAGCACTTAAGATAATTTTACCATAAAATAAAAATTGCATTAATGCTTATCAAATTCCTATAGATTATTAGTAATATTTTAACATTTTATGGCAATTCACAAATTTTTAAAACACCCATAAATACACATATTGTTAAAGGATACAATGGTATTCACATTAGAATAAGATATTGTTTTAAAAAATGAATTACTGAATTTAAAAAGCTCAGCACTCAGCATAAAAGGCTCTCAGAAAATATCACATTTTTATCTTTTTTCCTGGACATTATACAGCTACAATATTTCTTCCATTCATATACATTTTAGATTGGAACTACTGTTTCCACATCTGTAAGTTAGGCAATGTCTACATCATAGAAGTTTTTAAAGGGTGATTATTAATTTAGTTCATATACAGAATCTGAATTTAGTAAAGATTCAGAAAAATAATAGCTCCTACTCTTATCAATCGAATAATAAATATAATGACCTTGTAGCCCGCTTATTAACAAAACTACATATTTATCACTAAACAACATGATACAACTATTACATCAAATTTAGATGTACCAGAAAGCATATATCTTATGGAAATCATTTCTCACACACTAGCTCATTTGACTGCCTCAGATTCTTAAAAAATTGACTGTTTTAGAGAAGAAAAGATCTTTATTCAAAGTCACACAAGCAGTAAATATTTAGCTCATGTCAGAACCCTTATCTGTTTATTACATGTCCACTATCTTTCCACTCCCTATACCCAATTTCTACCTCTGCATTATCTAAATGGTATGCTTAATCTAAAGAGCTAGATACTTGATAATACGTGATCAGTAAAAACGTTGTACAAATACAGAGGCTTGGTTTTCCTCACTAAGAAGTCAAGTCACAAAAGCACAAGGCTGGGGATGGAAGAGTTCAGTAGCAAGAGACACATTTGAAGGAGTATGAATGAGTCCATTGTTTTGTTTGAATGATATGCATTACACCATTCTATATTATGCTACACGTAATGGTTACCACACTTAGAACATGGTATTCGCTCCCATTTTTGTGGTCTGCTTCCGTACAACAGGTACAGTTCAATAGCAGAAAGAGCAATGAATGGTTTAGGTATTGAAAGACCCAAGTTCTGTTCTTTGCCTCCATGTTTTGTTTTGTTGGAGTGACCCAGACAAACATTTCTGCTCTCTGAGTCACTAGCTCTTCAATTTTTAATTTAGGAAGTTGAACAAGATGACTTCTAATGCCCTTTTAAATTCACAATTTTATTTGACCTGATGACATCACCAAACCCTTCTATATATCTAATTTTTATCATTGGAAGTAATCATATTATCATAATATGCCAACTAACAGATTGCTTGATTGTCAAAGGAGAAAAAGCATTTGCAAGAAGATGAGAAGCCACTATATCTTTAAAAGCATAATAGAATGTAAACTCTCTTTCTAATATTTAAAAGGCAGAGATCGTATTCCCCAAAATAATACTGGCAAAGTATAGAAAGGAAACTTTCAGAAACTAAAACAAAAAACATCACCTTGGCTCTTAACGTCTCCCTGCTGTGAGAGTTTTAGCAAATCTCAAAAGCATCAAGCTAGACTGAATATTTAGTTATTATTTGGAACATAACTGCATTTAAGTACAAGAGAAATTTAATTTTATGTGTTAAAAATGTTTTAATGTGTAAATGTAGAGAGATTGAAAAACTGATCAGTGACGGGATTTTAACAAAAGTAATTAAGGTATTTTATTTTAGAAATATGTGGGAAAAAAATCTTAGTGTTAAGCCTTTTCACTATCAGAGGAATGAAATGAGTAAATGTGAATAGGAAAAAATGTCTGTTACATTTTTCATTACTGAAAACAAAGAGAATTATCTTGATCAGAGAGTAGAGATAAAAATTCATAAGTTTTCTTCGAGATCAGTGGACTTAACTGATAAATTTTAATATTTCAGCAATATTTTCCTATTAACTCTTTTTAAATATAGTTTTTAGGGATTGGGTGTAGGAAGAAAGATATATATCAATTCTTCGTCTTGATTCATTTTTCTCTTGTTTTCTGTATAATGTATTTTCTATTTAACTTAGTGAAACTTCACCAGAAAAAAATTCAGTCATGTTTTATGTTTAAAGTTGGTTTCATAAAGATTCTTATAGTCATTTATTGATTGATACGTCTTGTTTTATTTGTGTCTTCTATTTTTGATAATAAATATTTTAGTTGAAAGATGGGAAATGTTATACAAGATACTTCTAACCACATATTTAATCATAAATATTTCTATTGGAGTGAAATGATTTTAAAAAGACTGTCAGTTTTATATAAATAATCAAATACATTAAATAAGGCATTCCCTAGCATTCTGTTAATTTTGAAATAAAAGAAATAATCTAATTTAATTCAGGAATAAGAAAAGTTATGTTATATTTAGGCGAGTGACTTTACTAGCAGAGCATTAGGACTTAAGAATTTGGGGCATCATATAGGAACCAATGAATCAGAGTCTCTGGGGTTGTGGTTTGTATATCACTACTTTTGTCAAAGATTAAAGAAAATTTTAATACATTAACTGTAGATCTCTTATTCTACCATTCAAAAATGAAACTAAGGTATGTTTAAAATTATGATTTTTAAACAGTAACTCAATGTTTATTATATATGTGATACAACTATATATATAAAACTTATAATTACATATATAATATTATGTATATAACGTTATATATAATGTCATATATATGATATACAAAAATAAAGTTGAGATTCCTGTAGAAATTGTTACACAATTTTAAATGGCAATGTTTTAAAATATATTGGAAAGTCAATAGGTTTTATATAATCTGGTATAAAAGCACTTAAGATTATTCTGGAAGATGCTTTTGCTAAAAGCAAGATTATTTTATTTAAAACAAAAATATATGCTATATAGTTACAATGTAACAAGAAATATATGGAAACTATAAGAAGAAAATTATTTTAAAAGATTTTTTAAAGTCTTGCAAAAAATGAAGTAGCACATACTTAATTCATCACATCACAACAAGCACAACTAAACATTAGAGGAAAAATAAAAACTATTAAGATAATATTGATCAATCTTACTACTTTATTTTTTAAAATAATCTGTATTTCCAAACTTACCTTGGACACATTTAAAATGAAAAAAACCCTAAATAAAGAAAACAGATGATGGGGTATTTATAAGGTACTCTTAAAATGACTAATCAGAAGGTGAAAACACAACTGGAATTATTAACAAAGCCTATAATAGGCCATTTACTAAAATAAATAGAAATGGCAAGTGGACATGGGCATAAATATTCAAACTCACTAGCAATCAAAAAATGCAATTTTAGCATGAATGCAAACCAATTTTTTGCCTATTGAATTTGAAAATAATTTCTAAAATCTAATTCACTAGGTGGAAGATGAGAAAAAATGAGCACATTCAATCACTGCTGACAGGCATGTTAATTACTAGAAACTTACTTTAGTTCAATTTAGAAATATTTATCAGAAGCTCTGAAAATGTTCATGTCATTTTACTTAGAAAAAATTACCCTAAGGGACTAATAAAAAATATGTGCAACAATTTGGTGTAATAGGAAATGGTATATAATACAAAAAAATAGAATTAAATTTGTTAATGTTTACCAAGAAGAGAGGTTAAATGATTTATAGGTACAGATACAGAATTCCAATACAAAATATATTTTAATTTCCATAGATATAAACTAATAAAATGAGAAATGCATGGGTAACAGTAAAAAAAGACCCAATGATTAATACACATTTTAATTATCTAATCCTGTCCACCATAATGAAAAAAATATTGTTTTCACCTTGTGTTATTAAGAAAGTAAAGAAAGTAGATGACTTGCATACTTTCAATATACTAAAAGCTAATATCTATTAAACCATAGTAATAGATTACATCGTAATAAGTAACACTGCTAATTTACTCCCTGTAACAGCCCTCTAAAATCATAATGCTTTTTATCTCTGCTGATAAATGATGAAATTACCCATTAATCATTCATGAAACTGAGATTAAAAACTTGGTGGATTGTTTCCTATATATGACTGTTCTCATGAGCAAAATGATTGTCTGTTGTACAAAAAAAAAAAATTATATAAACAGAGAAAAAAAGCAAATATTCTTTAAAAGCACAAATGGTCAATCACAGAATTTGACCATATATTAGCTAACAATCTATGCCTGAATAAATTCCAAGGAATTAATACCATAAGACTATGTTCTAAGCTGATAATAAATAAAAATATCACATATAAAGGAATGTCTTTTACAATTCTATATATTTGGAAAGTAAACAATGATCTACTAAATTACACTTAGGTAATTGAGAATAAATAATAAATATCTTAAAATTTTTAAATATTCACCATGAATGAAAATTATATAATGCACATATATTTAAATTTGTAAAATACATACATTAAAACAGTATTTGCAGAGAAAATGGAATACATAATCAAGAAACATTAAGGATTAATTGCAAACTAGATGAGAATTTAAATCTAGCCAGAAAAAAAGTTCAATACAATTCAAAAAATACAGAACAGATTAAGAGAAACAAAGAGTATAAATTTCTGACACTGATGAAAAAAACAAAACAGGAAAATTTAACTACAAACTATTTTTATTTTTAATATTAGTAAGATTGACTCTAGCAGAAAAGATAAAATTTAAAAATGAAAGAAAACAAAAAGATAGATTATACCATTAAAAGCCATACTGATAAAGGAATATTATGATGATCATACTATATAATGCTATATAATGTCTATATCTATGCCATATATATATATATATATATAATTAAAAAAAAAACCCAAGCTGACACTGTAAACTTATATTCACTTCTACATTTGCCTGTAAATTTTAAAGATAGTTTGGTGGTAACAACAGTTTTCCTAAAGTTTTGGACAACAATGATGCCATAGGTGAATTCTTTCAACTTATTCTAAAAAGAAACACACCAAAATGTTGTCCAATTGACTAAGTAACATTAACTTTACTTTCAAAATTAGGTGAAGATAGCATAAAATGAAAATGAACTCTCATTCATTGCTGGTGGGAATGCAAAATTATATAGACACCTTGGAAGACAGTTTGGTAGTTTCTTATAAAATGAAACATAATTTTACCATATTGTTACTGAAACACCAGGGGTTTGGTCTAGGTCCTGCTGCTCACTGCACAGAAAGCCAATTACTGAGACAAGGAGTACTGCCAGGGAAGAAGTCTTTATTTGGGTGCTGCACGTGAGAAGATGGGAGATCAGTCTCAAATCCGTTTCCCTGAACAACTACAATTAGTGGTTTATGCAACAGAGAACAAATGTAACCAGGTGTGGGAAAACAGGAATTAGGGACCTATAAGAAAGAGGAGTTGGTCAACAGGAAGCAGTGATCTAGGGAGTTTCAGTTCTTTGTTACTTTCTAGGAGGCCTAACGGTTTCCTGAGAAAGGAACTCAGATAAGACTAATTTAACTTTCTCAAGTTTTAACACTGGGAGGATCAATTTCTGTGTTTATTCAAAGAAATCGGCCAGGTGCAGTGACTCACACCTGTAATCCCAGCACTTTGGGAGGCTGAGGCGGGAGGATCACAAGGTCAGGAGATCGAGACCATCCTGGCTAACACTGTGAAACCCCAGCTCTACTAAAGATACAGAAACAAAATTAGCCAGGCGTGGTGGTGGGCTTCTGTAGTCCCAGCTACACAGCAGGCTGAGGTGGGAGAACGGTGTGAACCCAGGAGGCAGAGCTTGCAGTGACCTGAGATCACGTCACTGTATTCCAGCCTGGGCAACAGAGTGAGACTCTGTCTTTAAAAAAAAAAAAAAGAAAAGAAATAGTAAACATCAGCTCTATAGGATAACTGGATCTGTTTCAATATGATCCAGCAATTGCATACCTTAGTATTTACCCAAGTGATTTTAAAGCATATGTCCACACAAACCCTTAACATGGATGTTTACAGCACCTTTTTTCATAATTCCTAAAACTTAAAACCAAACCAAGGTGTCCTTCAGTATGTGAAAAGACAAATACACTTTGGTACTCCAGATGAAGGAATGTTATTCAGCAATAAAAAGAAATGAGCTATCAAGCCATGAAAAGCCATGGAGGAATCATAAATGCTTATTAGGAAGTGAAATAAGCTGATCTGAATGGCAGCTTATTGCCTTTTCAGTGTTGCCATAACTTTTGGCAGTATTGCCATTACTTTTGCACCAACCTAATAATAGGTGGAATGCAGAGGATTTTTAGGGCAGTGAAAATACTCTGTGTGATACTGTAAGAATGGATACATTTTATTATACATTTGTCTATACTCATAGAATGCACAACACCAGGAGTGAACCCCTAATGTAAACTAAGAACATTGGGTTATAATAATATGTCAATGTAGACTTACTGATTGTAACAAATGTACCCCTCTGGTTAGGATGTTTATAGAAGCAAATGTGCATATATCTGAGCAGAGGTTATGTGAGAACTCTGCATTTTCCATTGAATTTGTTGTGAAACTAAAACTGCTATAAAACATAAAATAAAAGTTACATTTAATTTATCAACAAAAATATAAAGATCTTAATGTAATCATTGAATATTTATTATATGAGAGAAAATGTTCTATGCTCTGGGTATGGAGTACTGAACTTTAAAATGTCAAATTATGATTAACATGGAGCTTGCAATCTAATGAGAGAAAACAGATAATAAAACCATCATTACGTATGCATCTGTAGGAATTAAAATTTTATAGGAAAAATACATCAATATAAGCATACAGGGTTTTTCTGTTTTTTTCATGGGATGATAAGGAAAGGCCTCTCTGATTAGATGATGAAGTTAGTGCTATCAGTACTACACACTAATCCTCATTCTAGTAAATAAATAGGAAGGAGAATAAACATGATAAATATAAGTTACGGCCTGCAATAAGGGCTGTAGCTCATCCCACTAACCCTGTTTTTGTATGTCTTCCCAGAAAATTTGACCAGCCATGTAACTTCACTCCTTCCAGACATACTTTGATGTGAATAGGAAGTATAAAAGAGCAGTGCGAAGAGTGGACTGTACCAGATACTGTCAGAGAGTTCCAAAGTTTCCTTTTTTAACTGGTGCATACCTCCCCCAGGTGCTGTCAGTGTAGTATATTAACAAATCATAGCTGCCTTATTTTCTAGAAAATTGTTCTTGGACAAACAAGTCTTAGTCTGGGAAGCAACCCTTACTGCCCCCATCCCTCCAAAAAAACAAACAAACAAACAAACAAAAAAACCACTTTGCCATTGACTAACTGTGGTGGAGAGATTTACTTTTGAAGGTGGGATTAAATCTGTGGAGTAATTTGTGGGACAGAGCTTTTTGGTGAGAACTGAATACTGTAGGGTTCTGCCTCAATTTGGGACAGATCTAAGAGCTAGCTCCACACAGGATTGGACCGAGGAATACTGAATTCACAGTGTAGGTCACCTTTTTTCTGTCTGCCCAAACCTGAATTCCCCACTTTCATAGAAATCTATTTCCTGAGAGTATACCTGATATATCTTCTTCAACCTTTTAGCTCCAAGTCTGCTTCCAAGAAACCAAAACACTCCAAGATCAAACTGAAGCTAATCTCATGCTTATACCATATATATTTTTTAGCTTTTGCCTTACTTTCCTGCCTTCCTTCACTTCCCTTTTTCTGAAGTATACCCCAAATAGATAATATAAGCAAGGTTGTTTTGGCTGCCAATTCTATGAACTGGCATAAAAGAGATGATATTTGAGTAATGACGTGAATAAAGTAAAAATTAAACAAATAATTTTGTGTGTATAAAGTATATCAGGCACAAAAACAATGACAAGTAAACAGGTAGCAGAACTTGGGCTTCAAAGCACAGTGGAAGGATAGTGTGGCTAGAGCAGAGTTAGTAACGTGGGAAATGGGAGGATTTTACAAAATGGCCTTACAGGTATTTGGAAATGATATAGGGAAGCACTGGAAGATGTAGAGGTAAGGAGCTGGTTTATGTTTTATATTTTAAAAGGATTATCCTGGGTGTTCTAGGGTACTAGATTATAGGAGGTCCAAATGTAGAATACAAAACTCGATCTGTGTGTGTGTCTGCAAATTCCTCAGTATGTTAAAAAATTATCCTTCTCATCTAGGATTATCCTCTGAATGCAAGGATGATCAGTCAACATCAGAAAATCTATGAATCTAATTTACAATATTTAGAAAAGTCTAAGAAGAAAAAATATTATGTTTATCTCCTTAGATCCAAAAAGCATGACAAAATTTATCAGATGTTTATGATAATAATTTTAGCTAGCTAATATAAAACGAAATGCCAAATTTAATTTGTGTTACATTTTAAAAATATGTAACAAATATTACATTAAATGCTCTAAATCAGGGTTTTTTAAGCTATCTGGTGATTAAATATCCCCAAATTCCAGGGGCCTAACAAAGTAAAAGTCTGTTTATTGCTCATATCACACAATAATGCAAGTTAGGCAGTTCTCCTGAGTGATTATTCTAATGTCTAGATCCTATCAGAGATCCAGGTTTCTCTCGCCTTTTGATTCCAGGACCCTGACTGGAAAGACTTTCTTTTGTTTTTTTGACATGGAGTTTCACTCTTGTTGCCCAGGCTGGAGTGCAATGGTGTGATCTTGGCTCACTGTCTGCCTCCCAGGTTCAAGTGATTCTCCTGCCTCAGCCTCCCGAGTAGCTGGGATTACAGGCATGCGCCACCACACCCGGCTAATTTAGTATTTCTAGTAGAGTTGGGGTTTCTCCATGTTGGTCAGGCTGGTCTCGAACTCCTGACCTCAGGTGATCTGCCCACCTCAGAGTCCTAAAGTTCTGGGATTACAGGCATGAGCCACCATGCCCAACCTGGAAAGAATTCCTCAGAGTCTTTCTCTCAGATTATTTGCATAAAGACATTCAGTAGAGAAGACAAAGTAGAATACTGCAGGGAGCATTTTATAGTTAGTCCAGGAAGAGATAAATATATTACATTGCCCACAACCTCTGGACACAAGGCCCTATTATAAGGTAGTGTGTCCAGAATTGGTGGGTTCTTGGTCTCACTGACTTCAAGAATGAAGCCGCAGACCCTCGTGGTGAGTGTTACAGTTCTTAAAGGCGGCGTGTCCGGAGTTTGTTCTTTCTGACGTTCGGATGTGTTCGGAGTTTCTTCCTTCTGGTGGGTTCGTGGTCTCGCTGGCTCAGGAGTGAAGCTGCAGACCTTCGCCATGAGTGTTACAGCTCTTAAGGCAGTGCGTCTGGAGTTGTTCGTTCATCCTGGTGGGTTTGTGGTCTTGCTGGCTTCAGGATTGAAGCTGCAGACCTTCGCGGTGAGTGTTACAGCTCGTAAAGCCAGTGTGGACCCAAAGAGTGAGCAGTAGCAAGATTTATTGCAAAGAGCGAAAGAACAAAGCTTCCACACTGTGGAAGGGGACCCAAGCAGGTTGCCACTGTTGGCTCGGGCAGCCTGCTTTTATTCTCTTATCTGGCCCCACCCACATCCTGCTGATTGGTCCATTTTACAGAGAGCTGATTGGTCCGTTTTGACAGGGTGCTGATTGGTGCATTTACAATCCCTGAACTAGACACAAAATTCTCCACGTCCCCACTAGATTAGCTAGATACAGAGTGTCCACACAAAGGTTCTCCAAGTCCCTACCAGAGTAGCTAGATACAGAGTGTCAACTGGTGCATTCACAAACCCTGAGTTAGACACAGGGTGCTGATTGGTATATTTACAATCCCTTAGCTAGACGTAAAGGTTCTCCACGTCCCCACCAGACTCAGGAGCCCATCTGGCTTCACCCAGTGGATCCCACACCAGGGCCGCAGGTGGAGCTGCCTGCCAGTCCTGCGCCCTGCACCTGCACTCCTCAGCCCTTGGGTGGTCAATGGGACTGGGCGCCGTGGAGCAGGGGTCAGCACTCGTTGGGGAGGCTCAGGCCGCACAGGAGCCCACGGAGGTGGGGGAGGCTCAGCCATGGCGGGCTCCAGGTCCAGAGCCCTGCCCTGTGGGGAGGCAGCTAAGGCCCAGCAAGAAATTGAGCACAGCAGCTGCTGGCCCAGGTGCTAAGCCCCTCACTGCCTAGGGATTGCGGGCCGGCCAGTCGCTCTGAGTGTGGGGCCCGCTGAGCCCATGCCCACCCAGAACTTGCGCTGGCCTGCAAGCACCGTGTGCAGCCCAGGTTCCTGTCCACACCTCTCCCTCCACACCCCACAAGCTGAGGAAGCCAGCTCCGGCCTTGGCCAGCCCAGAAAGGGGCTCCCACAGTGCAGCGGCAGGCTGAAGGGCTCCTCAAGCATGGCCAGAGTGGGCGCCAAGGCCGAGGAGGCGCCGAGAGTGAACGAGGGCTGTGAGGGCTGCCAGCACACTGTCACCTCTCAGTAGGTTAGGTGAATAATATAATCTGTAATATAATTCTTGTGTGCCTAAGAAAAAGAAATAGATTAATGAACATCTAACTAGCCAGGAGTGACAAACCTATAGCCGGTTGGACAGAAGTGAGGGTGGCCCTGGGGACTCCTGAACTTGTGACTGCTGTCTGAAGTGAGAGCATGCTGGTGGAGGACTGTTGTGCCTTCACCTGTGTAATCTGGCCTTACACCATGTAAGTTGGCATTATAATTTTGACAGATTTTATAATCTTGTCAGTCAGATATTCCATTGTGGATTTATTTTAGTATAAAATAATATATCTTCTTCAAATGCTTGCAGATTTTTTTTTAACCATTATGCTGTGTATTCTCAACCTACTTTTACTAGGTTTTCTGTTCTTTTTTTTCATCTTTCGTAACAATTTTTATAAATTCTATATATTATTCATCTGCCATCTCTCGTTAGCTTTGTCTATGTTGGCCTTGGTTGAAAAGAAATACTCAATTTCGATACATTAAAAAACTAGAAGAGGCCTCATTTGCAAAGTTCTTTTCCACCACAAAGTCATAAAAATATTCTCCTGCATGAGTTGTATTCAATTTATAGTTACGTATTTTATATTTTGATTTTTAATCCACCTTTGTATCTGCTGTTTTTCATTTTATTATTTTTCATGTAATGAGTTATTTTATTGAAAACTACCCTCCAAAGAGTCCTCTTATCACACATGAATTTCTGATGGAAACTTTATTGTATATAAGCTTACAATATATATTGCTTTCTTAAAGTTTTTAACCTTTTTCCATAAGTCTAGGTGTCTGTTCCTGTGCTAAGGATCTATTGTTTTCACTCCTATGGCTGAGACGAAGCAGGGGTCTGCCAAGCCCCCTTCTAGCATGACAATAAAGGAAAATCTTGAGTGCCTTCTACAGAAATTTCAGGCATCTGGCTAGCCTTGAGAAGTAAATGAACAACTTGATAAGCAAGAAGGTAGTAACAGCTTGAAACAATATCCAAGAAAATTAAGTGTCGCGGGATATTTGATTCTTTATAGAAACTAAAACTAACATCTTAACATATGCCCCTGAGTTGTTTTTAGAAATCTGCACCCCGCCCCCACAACCAAATGGGAAATGTCATATGCTGGCACTACACCTCAGATAAGGGACAACTAAGGGCTGAACTCTAGCTGCCGTACTTTGTTCTAAATTTCTTCCCAAAGGGCCTGGAGAAAGTCACATTAACAGCCCAGACCTTAACATTCCTTTCTCTGACCGATTTTTAGACAAAGCTTACTTCTTTAACCAATCACAAGTCAGAGAAACCTTGAATCCACCTATGACCTGTAAGCCCCCACTTCAAGACATTCTAACTTTTTAGTCCAAACCAATGCATAATCTCCATGTATTGATTTATTGTTTGCCTGAGGACAATGAAAGCTTTGAACTTGGAACCCTTGGGAAAAACAGAAAAGGTGTCACACACTGTTTTGGAAAGAACTTCTATTTTTCTCATGAAACCCCAAGAATTGTAAGGGTACAGATTCCTCTCAGACCTAAAGCTTTGCTCTCTTTTGTGTCGTTACCTGATGATTTGGCTTTTGAGGGAGTTACCGAAATTGGTGGGTTCTTGGTCTCACTGACTTCAAGAATGAAGCCATGGACCCTCACGGTGAGTGTTACAGTTTTTAAAGGTGGTGTGTCTGGAGTTCCTTCCTTCTGACATTCAGATGTGTTTGGAGTTTCTTCCTTCTAGTGAGTTCCTGGTCTCGCTGGCTTCAGGAGTGAAGCTGCAGACCTTCGCCATGAGTGTTACAGCTGTTAAGGTGGCGCGTCTTGAGTTGCTCTTTCCTCGTGGTGGGTTCGTGGTTTCTCTAGCCTCAGGAGCGAAGCTGAAGACCTTCACGGTAAGTGTTACAGCTCATAAAGACAGTGCAGACCCAAAGAGTTAGCAGTAGCAAGATTTATTGCAAAGAGTGAAACAATAAAACTTCCACACCACGGAAGGAGACCACAGCTGGTTGCCACTGGTGGGTTGGGCAGCCTGCTTTTATTCCCTTATCTGGCCCCACCCACATCCTGCTGATTGGTCCATTTTACAGAGAGCTGATAGGTCTGTTTTACAAAGAGCTGATTGGTCCATTTTGACAGGGTGCTGATTGGTGCGTTTACAATCCCTGAGCTAGGCACAAAAGTTCTCCAAGTCCCCACCAACTTAGCTAGATACAAAGTGCTGATTGGTGCATTTACAAACCTTGAGCTAGACACAGAGTGCTTATTGGTGTATTTACAATCCTCTAGCTAGACATAAAAGTTCTCCAAGTCCCCACCCAACTCAGGAGCCCACCTGGTTTTGCTTAGTGCATCCAGTGCTAGGGCCATGGGCGGAGCTGCCTGCCAGTCCCGCCCTGAGAGCCTGCACTCCTCAGCTCTTGGGCAATTGATGGGACCGGGTGTCGGGGAGCAGGGAATGGCGCTCCGTGGGGACTCTGGGGCAGCGCAGGAGCCCAGGCGGCGGGGAGGCTAGGGCAGGCCAGCTGCAGGTCCGGAGCCCTGCCCCACGGGGAGGCGGCTGAGGCCAGGCAAGAATTCCAGCGTGACGTGGGTGGGCCAGCAGTGCTGGGGGACCCGGCGCCCCCTCCACAGCTGCTGGCCCAGGTGCTAAGCTCCTCACTGCACGGGGCCAGCAGTGCCAGCCGGCCGCCAGCCCACCAAGCCCACCCCCACCCAGAACTCATGCTGGCCAGCGATCTCCGGGCGCAGCAGCCCAGGGTCTTGCCCAGGCTTCTCCCTCCACACCTCCCTGCAAGCAGAGGGAGCTGGCTCCGGCCTGGGCCAGCCCATAGAGGGCCCCCCCACAGCACAGTGGTGGGCAGAAGGGCTCCTCGAGCATGGCAAGAGTGGATGCCAGAGCGGATGCCAAGGCTGAGGAGGTGCTGAGAGCGAGCAAGGGCCACCAGCACGTTGTCACCTATCAAGGGTACCAGAAATTACTTTTCATTATGAGAAACTTTAAAAATTGGAAAATGAAGAATCTTATCAATCTATAAGATCTGCTTCTTTCTTATGTCTATTTCTATATGTTTATATGTGTCGTGTGTGTGATAGTTCACTACCAAAATGTATGTAAGAGCTCTGATCAATTGGCTTAAAGAAGAGTAAGCATTTAGATTAAATAAGACTTTTTCAGAAAATCACAACTTAAATGTTTTTTAGTTCGAATGACTTTGGTATTCTTTGGTAAATAAAGATAGTTTTAAATTATTGGTAAAATAGAAACATTTTCAGAATTTAGACGTTTGGTCTGAATTGGGCAGATCTGATACTGTTAGATGATTTAAAGTCATAACTGCTTCTATAACATTTCTGATAATTGTTCAACTTGTCTGTTTTAGAGCCATTAGATTCCAGGTAAAGTCGGGACATGTGGAGCTAGCCATGCCCCCTGGCTATGCTGGGAAAAGTCAGACATTATCTGAAGCTCTATTCTTTGTTCTGGCTCTGCACCAGTACATAATTAAAATTGCCTATCTCCTAGGTTTTTCACTAAAATTAAAAGTTACTAAGAGTTACTATTGTAGTATATGTAATTATAACTACTGGAGAAACAGTTTTACATGCAGAGGTAAAATTTAATTTTCTCTTTTGGACAAGATTTTCATGTAATATTGACAGATAATGAAATAATTTTGTTTGCCTTTTGAGTAAAGTGCAAAAAAAACGAAGTGGGGACAGAGGGAGAGAGAACAGACTCAAATTCAGTTGACCTCATGATGTCTTAATTGGATCTTGTTCTTTGGAAAGTGGAGTCTTCACTCTATCAAAGAATGGCTTTTTGAAATTTTTCAGTTATCACTTTGGCAAAATGAATAATCTGTGATACTAATTTTTGATACCAGGTGTTTTAAACCTTTGATATTTGACAAACTCTTCAAAATAAAATTCTAAATTCAGCCTTTTGATCTTTAACTTTTCAGAGAGGGCTAAGAGAGACATATATTTGACTGATTTGTTACATGAAAATTATACAGAAAGCACTGTCAGATATAAAAAGTGTTTGGCTTTCTTTGGATTGTATTTGTATTTAACCATAGCTGTTCTGAGACTTTTGTCATCCATAATTAATGTTTTACTTTGAGTCTTCTTAGAAAGTGATTTATTAAAAGCTACAGTTCAGAACTTTTTTGTGTGTGTTTATTTATTTATTTTTGACATAGTCTTGCTCTGTCATCTAGGCGGGACTGCAGCCTCCGCCTTCCAGGTTCAAGTGATTCTTGTACCTCAGCCTCCCAAGTAGCTGGGATTACAGGTGTGCACCATCACACCCAGCTAATTTTTTTTTATTTTTTGTATTTTTAGTAGAGACAGGTTTAACCATGTTAGCCAGGCTGGCCTCAAACTTCTGGCCTTCAGTGATCTGCCTGCTTCAACCCCCAAAGTGCTGGGATTACAGGTGTGAGCCACCACACCTGGGCCAGAACTTGCTTCTTTAGGAGAGTTGATGAGGAGGACTCTGACAGGTGCTTTTAAATTCAGACTTCTGATAACCTTATAGATTGTGCCATTGGACAAAATCTTCCAGAGCTCTCATTAAAGAGATAATGTGTTCATGAGGATTGCTGGCACAATATCAAGCAGAACATTAGTTAATTGAATGAACTGAGATAAGAGAAGTTTGAAATGATTTTTTATGACTTTTTGTCTCAAACATTGCTGATTCTTTTTGTTTTGCTTTTCAGAGTCAAGAAAACATATTTCTTTTGAGTTATTTACAGGTTTTAACAATTGAGTAAATTATACTCTTGTGAGCAAAATTTGAAACATATTTCTTTCTTTGTATCTGATTTCTCTAGAATTTGTGAAGTATTTGTGAATACTCTTATTTTATAGCAATCTAGTTATTTGCATAAATTCAATAAAAACTGCCTGTTTTATAATAGGACACAATTGGAGACACTGGTTATTTTACCAAGGCTTTGACTGGAATGGCATATTTTCTGATATGAGCAGACTGCTTTGAGAAATTTATATGTATAATGGAGTCAATAAAAGTCCCCCTAGAAAAACTCATACCTTATCAATGCAGTTGCTTTATAGGATTCTTGACCTGTGATAAGTAAAGAATGTCACTCTCTGACAGGCCCAGGAACCTTAAGTTATTCTGGGATCTTGGAAAGAGAAGAATTCACCGAGTTTATACAAGTATCTGCAGGTACAGAAAAATCCTTGCCTGGGTATATAGGTGTTTGTAAGTGTCTAATCTGAGATTTCTTATAGAAAAGTTCCAGCTAAGCTAAATGTTAAAAAGAGCTAAGCTTTAAAAAGAGCTTACATGGTAAGTAATTATTCTTGCTACACAACATGGATAAGGATAAGGCCATGGATAAGACTAAAACTTATTAAGACTAAAACTTATTTTGCAAATAAATTGTAGTACGATTTGTCTTTGGTAAAAATAAGGGACTGGAGAGAGAAAAAATATGCTTAAGAAGAAAACTAGAGTACACCTGTTATTAGATTCTAGCGTTGCTCATTTTCTTTAAGTTTTTATTATTTTCTACGATTTGAACCGAAATCCTAAATTCTTTTCAGGCTGTAAGTTTCCAACTAACATTTTCACATTTTTCTCCCGTTTTTCTGACTTGGACTCAATGAAATTGCTACTACCTTTTTTCTGACTCCCTGAAAGCTGAAACATTCCTTATGATATGGATAAGGGAAAACAAACAAAAAAAAGGCCTGTCAGATTATTAGTGCCTTTTTCCTCTTTGATTAAGATGCTTTGAGTCTAATGTCTGAATACTTCAAATGGCTGCCATCCAGACTTTAAGGGAACTGGTTTAGAGATTGTTCTTAATCTTAATCTTTGTTTTTCTTCTGTGTCCATAGAAATGGCTCTTATTAAAAATATGTTTGTCTTCATTGTATATAGAGGCCTAGGCCATCTGCAGTGCCACTTCTTGGAATGTGACACAGCTGTTTAACTGAAACGCTTTATTCTCAATACTAAGAAGCTGACTAAAGAAGAGGTATGGGATAACATTTTTAAGTTTGCCTTTTTCTGTTTAGCTCAATTTGTCTTTCCAACAACCCCTAATCTAAATCTGTCTCTACTATGCCAACAAGATCTACAGCTTGGATATCACATACGTGGATTCTGGAGAGCCTGTAAAAAGGATTAACGGCTCACTTCCATTTTGTCTATGCTCTCCATGAAGGAGTCCATCAGTAGACTTATCCCGGGAGGGTATTACCTGTGCACGCAAGGAGTATACCTTTTTGTGGCATAAGTACAAGAATGGGCTCATTCTTGTCTCAACAGTCTCTTTTAAGGATAATGGTTCCTAGTTATGGAGTATATGCCATCAGAGACATTATCAGAAACCTATCTTCTACCTTAGGGATAATTGTTTTAGGGCTCAGCAAAGTTTCCTTATTACTCCAGGTAGTCTTTAGACAATTGGGACATGCTAGATTTCCTGTTGGCTAAACAGGAGGGAGTCTGTGCAGTGTTAACACCACTTGCTTCACCTATTTAAACACCTCAGGAAAAGTTAAAACCTGAGTAGAAAAAATCTCCCGACAAGTGACATGGTTATCTCCACTAATAGCCCCATGCCTGATTGTTTTTTGGGGTTATTAACCTGGATTCCTCAAGCTTTAGATCATTTTTACAGGGATCTCTGAAACTCAGATTTTCACTCCTTTCATTAGGGCTTATTATTTACCTTATACTCTGCTATTCTCTTAGGTGTTATGCTAAAACTCTGGATGAAAGTAGTAATGTCTTGTTATGTAAACCTTGGGAACTCAACCAGATACCTGTGAGTACATGCAGATAACTGATGTTTCAGTCCTCATATGGGTACAATTGCAACCTCAACTGTGCTGTCAGCAAGAAGATGCCAGAGAGATCATCGACCCTGTTTCATCTCATTAGCCCACACTTCAGGAATGAGATATGCCCCAAAGACGGGGCAGGGGAGCTGAAACCACCTTAGCAGAATGGTAATTCATGAGAGAAATCTAACATGACTGACACCGTTTTGCTTCTAACTCCACAGGCTAACTTGATTCTTGCTTATTCTAGCTGGAGGTCAAATTAAATATTAGAGGAATTTATAGTTAAACTTTGAGGAAAGAAAAACTAACCTCCCTCTTTTTTTGAAAAAAAAAAAAAGAAAAGCTCATTCATAAGAAAACGTTAGAATTATGTTAGGGGCTTGAGCTTTGCTAAAGAATAGGCATAGTTAAATAATACCCCACTTTTATTTAGTTTGCTTTTCTGTAAGTTGCTTACTGCCCCAGAGTCATGTAAATAGAGATTGCAAGATTTATAACTTCCCCAACTATTCCTAAAGATATCGCCACTATTGTGAAACCTAAAGAACTGTTCTTTGAGGTGTTTTTCAGACTTAACATTTTTTTAAACCATGAGATGACACCTGGTCCTGAGACCCCGTGCCCATGAACTGACTCAGCTACATGATTTCATTTCCTTTCAATCAATTGCTTCAGTTCCCCAGCCCCCTGACTACCAAAGTACCCTTAAAGAACCCGGAATTCTCCAGGAGGCAGTGTTGACAAATACCTTCTGTCCTTCCATTGGGCTAGCCCTGCAATTATAAAACTCTTTCTTTGCTGCAATGCCTCCTGTTCTCTGTGCATTAGCTTTTCTGGGCGGTGGGCAAGACTCATCCATCAGGCTGTAACAATAATACCAATTGCACTTTTTTAAATGGCTCATTTTTTATTGCTTGAGGACAAACATCTAGTTTGTGTTGATTGTTGTGGTTTCATGAGTGTTTCACACAAAGTGGAGGATCTAGTTGGTGCTCCATAAACATTTATAAAGTAAGCAAGTAGATGAATGTCTCCTAGTTACAATTTCAGAAGTGCTATTTTGTTTCTTTAGAATTTATTTTCAGAAAATTCAACATAAGATACGTGGCTGACAATACAGAGAAATGCTGACATTCCTAATTTTCAATAAACTAATAATGTCTATGAAACTACAAGTAAATATTTTTACCACTATCCTCATATGTAAAAATTCTAAATTTAACCAATGCATTTTAATGTTGTTATTCAGTTGAATGCCCACTCATAGTCAAACATGGCTTTAGTTTCTGAGGATTGAAAGATGAGATAATTACTTTCTTTTTCCTTAAGGAGCTCACAGTCTATCTACAGTGATGTGTACATGAATTAATTCCAAGAATTCAGGAACACAGAAAGTGGTGCAGGAACACATAGAAGGAAATAACATTTGCTATATTGTTGAAGAAGCTAAGGGCAACTCACAGGAAAGATGATGCTTGAGAGCTAGATCTTAAAGAAAAGCAGTTTACATCTGGACAATTAGGAAAAGACATCTAGTTAGTATAAACAATATATTTAGAAGATAAAACCAAAGAAAGAATCAGGAGTGGCTAAAAAATAAATTGTTTTTTTTTGTTGGGGGGGTGGATTTGTGTGTGTGTTTGTGTGTGTGTGTGTGTGTGTAACAGAATAAGGATGAGTCTGCAAAGACAGTTGGGGCACTGATTATGGACAGTGGAATTTCAGTTTCATTCAGTGGGCAATAGGAAGTGATTAGTAGTCTTAAACTTACGTCATTTATTTTCATTCTAGAATTGTAGTTTCTTGACTCATGAACTTTTTGGCTTATGGAAAAGCATCATTCAAACTTGATTGGAAAAGTGACAGATAAGTCATACATCAACAACATTTTTTGACCATATGTTAGCACTGGGATTTGGCTTATAGATATAATTTATTCTAAAACACTATTTTAAAGTTCATATTCTTGGGTGGGGTTAAACATGCTAGGGCCACAGTATTTGCTGAATCGGGAATATAACTAAACTATCAATACCTCAACTTGACAAAATCCGTATCTACCAACTTGTATTCTGCTTCAGACATTAAAATTCTCTGTTGAAAATGGAAATTTGTTGCACACATATACAGTAGAGTAAATTAAATAAAGAGTAATGTAAGGCTGCAGACTCAGATAAATGGTGCATAAATCCAGGTATTAAATTAAATGTTTCACTGGACAATGATGAAGTGTTATACATTTGCTCTTTCTTGATGTATAAAAAATTGATTGGCTAAATTTAAAATCCACAACAAAATTGAATGTTACTCCTTTTGCATAATCCCTGAAACGGTGCTTAAGATACATGACAAAAGTCAGTTGTGATCCTAACTCAAAAAGTAATTTCTCATCTGTGTATTTTACACATGAGCTGTGAGGATGTAAGATGTATGGAAAGGCAGCAAGAACATTTCCAATGCCATAACTGTTTCAATAACGATGTGCTTATTTTCATTGTTATGTCCACTCTGCTGACATGCATGTTATAGGCAATATGGGCCTGGGCAGTCAGTATTTTTGGTATCTTTTTATTTTACAAGAAATATGTGGTAATTATGGGGGTATCCAGTATTTCTTACTGTAAATCTCTAAGAGGTCTCCATAAGTAAGATGCTGACACTAAAGTGAGTACCACAGAACAAAGAACTTGGAGACTTTGATGGGGTGAAGACATAGGCAACCATGGGTCTTCTTGCTCTCCTAGCAACAGGGATCTAAAGTTTGGGTGTAGATAGGACATTTACTTCCTTTCAGTAAAGCAATTTGAGCTCATTTAATAACTTTTTTTTCAAGTTTCTTGTGAAATGAGTAAAAAATATATTAAATAAACATGGAGACAGATGTACTTCTAATAGTAAAGGGTTTCAGACGTCAAAAAATATAAGCCAAATGCCAGAATTAAGTGTTAAGTGTTAGCCCACTACACTACATAACAGAACAAGATCATGTAGATAGGAAACTAACAAGTCTCCATGGGTCTACATTCACAGGAACATACATAAAACAGGACATCAGAAGTAGCAGTGATTGAGAATCATGGGAAACGGGCGTGATGACCTGAGAGTAACTTGAGTAAATTGAACAGTTCCTGGCTGTGTCATATCAACAGAAAACCCATTTACCTTGACACACGTACCAATCAATTTTTTTAACACAGACAACTAGGTAATAAACCTTGAAGATTGCTGTAATCCACGGTGAAGGAAGGCTTCAAGAATCAGGAGCAGCCCCTCAGCTAACTCAGGCATGGTTAGCAAAGCAGTTACTTCCCAGTTGTATGTACCACCCTCTATGTTCTTCACAGCCACCTAGAATAACCACAGACTAGCCAAATAAAACTATGATAAATACCAGATCTTCCTTGTGTCCATTTACAATGGGGCAAGCTGAGTAAAAGCATCAAATGTATAATGCAATTTAGGAGAAAAGGGGAGAATCTTATGAGGATTTAAAGGAAATATCCCATTATAAAATGGTTTTAGTCTGAAAAGCAGAATAAAATATAAACAACTCTAATTGCATTTTTTTAAGATTGACAAATACTTGGCATTTTTAAGCACAATATGACAAAATCAGCAAAGAAATCTTACAGACCAAAAATGGGATTTCAAATTCTGAAACTTTAAGGATTATAAATAAGGAGAAACTAAAAATATGCTAGGGAATCTCTGTGGACCCTGTGGCTCATTTCCTCACATCTTCACTTCCTTCAGATGTGAGCTCCAAGATCATCTCACCTTTGTGGCCTTCCCAAACTCCTTCATAAACCTGGACTCTACTCTGAAGCTGCTTTTTTGTTTTTCCCATCACTTTCTAACATGCAATATACGTATTTGTTTACTTGTATGTTGTTTGTCTTCCCCAAAAGAAGTCGGGGCCTTTTGTGGCCTGTTTACCATTTTTTTTACTCCACCATCAGAACCCTCCATCATGCACTACTGCTGCTCAAAAATTATCTGTAGAATAAAGAAATGAGGGCTAATGAGAGAGAGCCTCTGACCACAGAGGCATTCCTAACTAAAACCATCAGATCTGCAAAGGGGCTAATCTCTGCTTCCAGAGATAAAATAACTTTGCTTGTTTTAAGAAGTCTATTTCAAGAAAGACTGGATTGCAAACAGTCATCTCTCCTACCCCAGTTCTTTAGGAATTACATTTTCATATTAAATTATCTTGAGTCTTTTCTGTGAAATCACATAAACCACACTGAGTTTTTAGTGCATAAAGCCCTAAACTTCATGTCCCTCCAATGAATCTAGGTTTGCTTTTAGAATCTTTACCATAGTAATCTTTACCCGGGATGTACAACATAATCACAATATCTGACAAAATTACAAAAACCTAGAACCACCTTATACCAATTGAAACCAAATCTCTAAGGTAGGAACTGGCTATTTGTAAGCTTTAAGAGTTTAAAAAATTTTTATCTTAGTTGACACATAATAATTGTACATATTTATGGCATACAATGTAATCTTTTGATGCTTGTATACATTGTATAATGAACAAATCAGGTAATTAGCGTAGCCATAACCTAAAACATTTATCATTAATTTGTAGTGAAAACATTCAAAATCTTCTTTTCTAGCTATTTTGAAATATTCATTGCATTATTTTTAACAACAGTCATCCTAGTATGCAACAGGACACCAGGGTTTATTCCTCCTAAGTATAATTTCATATCCATTGACTAATCTCTCATTTTTGTCCCCTATACCCCCTTCCCCAGTCCCTAGTAACTACTGTTCTATTCTCTACTTCTATAATATCAACTTTTTATGTTCCACATGTAACTAAGATCATGCAGTATTTGTCTTTCTGTGTCTGGCTTATTTCAACTAACATTGTGTTTTCCAGGTTCCTCCATTGTAACTTTTCAAAGTTCCACTGGAGCTCCTGATACGAAGTTAGTGTTGGAATCCATTGCCTACCATTTTTTCTTTCCCTCAAAACAGCTAATATTTTTCTGTAACACTCACAAAAGATGGGTTGATCTCCATTCCCTTGTACAGATTTTCCATTATCAGTTTTCTAACATGATTGCTAGGAGGCAATGGAGATGTGATTGCATATACCACAGAAATGTTATTATGTTCATGAAACATCTGGCTTATACAGAGATGCTGTTTAAACAATCTCTGACCTTTCTAACAAGCTTAGAGTGATTCCATATGCTCTAATCTCTCTCCAAAACAGTAGCAATTAAGGTTCTCTTTCATACCAGGTAAAGTGCTCAGTGGAAAGCGTACAACCTGGCTTATAATTTTAATGAAGCTGACATCTCAGGCTATGGCTAGATGACTAGAAGGCAAGGACAGAGAAGATCACATTTCCATGGATACTGAAAGATATATTTCGCATAGTATGGGTACTATGCGAAAGCTGAGAAAGGCAATGGCCCTACTCATCTGGAGGCCATATAGGGGATGAAATCCCTCAGGTGAGGATTCACTCTGTGTGAGATGGTGAGTTCTGCTCTTGCATGGGGCCTCTCTTGCCACCTAGTGAGGCTATCATAGGTAATCACAGATGTAAAACTTCTGTTTTCCCTTCTTATTTTCTCTTTAGGACCCTAGCATGCTCTCCTCAACATGGAAAATATAAAATGATCCCTTCATTTCTTTTCTTCAATAACAGAATCTCATTGTGGATATGTCCTAGATCATCTGAGACACTCAAACACCCATTTTTCCCATTTCTACCTCAGTGGAAGGGAAGGGGTAGTGAGCAAATTTGAGTGTCCTCATTTTACTCCTTAAAAGCCCCTATACTCACCATGTTAAATTCTCAGAGAGTCAAGCTTTGGGCAGTAGATCCTGCTAAGTGTCTAATAATTTATTTTGCAATTCAGTCATATGTTGGCTTACATATTTTGTTTCTTAAGGAGGAATGACCTAATCAGGAAATTCAATAATGCTCTTTAAATCCCTGCCTACTAAAAATGCAGATTCTTGGGCCCAAAATTCAGACAAATTGGAATATCTGGGAATAGAGGCTAAGATTCTCCATCTGTATGAATTCTAATGCACATAAATCTGAACTTCACTGAACTAAGGAAACAGACAAGTGAGACAGCAGAGTATAAGTATACATATAGTTAAATGTGCTCGAAAATAATGTGCTTTTTCAATCTACAAATTCAATGCAATTCCCATGAAAATACCACCATCATTCCTCACAGAACTATAAAAAAAATCCTAAAATTCATATGGAACCAGAAAAGAGCCCACATAGCCAAAAAAAGACTAAGCAAAAGGTACAAATCTGGAGGCATCACATTACCTGACTTCAAACTGTAGTATAAGGCCATAGTCACCAAAACAGCATGGTACTTGAATAAAAATAGGCACATAGACAAATAGAACAGCATAAATAGCCAAGAAATAAAGCCAAATACGTACTGTCAACTGATCTGTGAAGCAAACAAAAACATAAAGTGGGGAAAGGACACCCTATTCAACAAATGGTGCTGGGATAATTGGCTAGCCATATTTAGAGGAATGAAACTGGATCCTCATCTCTCACCTTACACAAAACTCAACTCAAGATGGATCAAAGACTTAAATTTAAGACCTGAAACCATAAAAATTCTAGAACATTGGAAAAACTCTTCTAGACATTGGCTCAGGCAAGGACTTAATGACCAAGAACTCAAAAGCAAATGGAACTAAAACAAAGATAAATAGATGGGACTTAATTAAACTAAAAAGCTTCTGTGCAAAAGAAATAATCAGCAGAGTTAACAGACAACCCACAAAGTGGGGGAAAATCTTCAAAGTCTATACATCCAAAAAGGACCAATATCCATAATCTACAAAGAGTTCAAACAAATCAGCAAGAAAAAAAACAATCCTATCAAAAAGTGAGCTAAGGGTGAGGTGCAGTGATTCACACCTGTAATCGCAGCACCTTAGGAGGCCAAGGCAGGTGGATCTTTTGAGGCCAGGAGTTCAAGAGAAGCCTGGCCAAAATGGCAAAACCCCATCTCTATAAAAAACACAAAAGTTAACTGGGCATGGTAGTGGGTGCCTGTAATCCCAGCTACTCAGGAGGCTGAGGCAGGAGAATTGCTTGACCCCAGGAGGCCAAGGTTGCAGTAAGCTGAAATCACACCACTGCACTCCAGCCTGGGTGAGAGAGCAAGACTCCATCTCAAAAAAAAAAAAAAAAAAAAAGGGCTAATGACATCAAAGGACAATTCTCAAAAGAATATATACAAATGGCCAACAAGCATATGGAAAAATGCTCTACATCACTATTACCAGGGAAACGCAAATCAAAACCACAATGTGATACCACTTTACTCCTGCAAGAATGGCCATAATCAAAAATAAAAAAATAATAGATGTTGGTATGGATGTGGTGAAAAGGAACACTTTCACACTGCTGGCAAGAATGTAAACTAGTAAAATCACTATGGAAAACAGTGTGGCAATTCCTTAAAGAACTAAGGAATCTCCATTTGATCCAGCAATCCCACTACTAGGTGTCTACCCAGATGAAAATAAGTCATTATACAAAAAAATACTTGCACACACGTTTATAGCAACACAATTCACAATTGCAAAACTATGGAACCAGCCCAAATGCCCATCAACTGATGAGTGGATAAAGAAAATGTGGTATATATATACCATGGAATACTACTCAGCCATAAAAAGGAACAAAATAATAGCATTCACAGCAACCGAGATGGGATTGGAGACTATTTTTCTAAGTGAAGTAACTCAGGAATGGAAAACCAAACATTGTATATTCTCACTCATAATTGGGAGCTAAGCTATGAGGACACAAAGGCACAAGAATGATACTGTGTCTGGTGTTGGCTCCTTCTGGTGGATTCTTGGTCTAGCTGACTTCAAGAACAAAGCTGCAGACCTTTGTGGTGAGTGTTACAGCTCTTAAAGGTGGCACAGACCAAAAGAGTGAGCAGCAACAAGATTTATTGTGAAGATCAAAAGAACAAAGCTTCCACAGCATGGAAGGGGACCCAAGTGGGTTGCCACTGCTGGCTGCGGTGGCCAGCTTTTAGTCCCTTATTTGTCCCTGCCCACATCCTGCTGATTGGTCCATTTTACAGAGCGTTGACTGGTCCATTTTACAGAGTGCTGATTGGTGCATTTACAATCCTTTAGCTAGACAGAAATGTTCTCCAAGTCCCCACTCGACCCAGGAAGTCCAGCTGGCTTCATCTGTCAATACAATGGACTTTGGGGACTTGGGGGAAAGGGTGGGAAGGGGGTGAGGGATAAAAGATGACACAGTGGGTACAGTGTACACTGCTTGGGTGATGGGTGCACCCAAATCTCAGAAATCACCTCTAAAGAACTTATTCATGTAATCAAACACCACCTTTTCCACAAAAATCTATTTAAATAAAAAATAATAATAATGTGCTTTTCATAATTGTTGGCAGGACTGGCTATTTGACTTGTGGGCCCAGTGAAAAATTAAAATGTGGAGCCACTTGCTCAAAAACTAAGAATTTCAACACAGTGGTGCTAGAGCATTAAAACAAGTATGTGGCCCTTCTAGGAATGGGGCTCAGTGTGACTGCACAGGTCATACAGCCATGAGCTGGCTCTAATTGTTCTACACTTGCCATTTAGGTTAATTTTGTTAACTGTCTTGTTCAAATCCTTAGCATCCTTACCACATGTTTTGCTGCTTGTTTTATCAGTTGTTAAGAGATGTATGCTACTCCCATCATAATTAGATTGTCTATTTCACCATTTAATTCATTAGTTATCCTGTTAGAGTTTATTAGGTGCAAACAAATTTAAAATTGTTATAAATTTCTTGTGTATTCACCATTTTATCATTATGAAATATTCCTCTTTATCTCTTGTAATATGTTTTGCATTTCACGAATGCATACCTCTGAGATTATTGTCAGTTCAGTTCTAGACCACTGTAATAAAGTGATTATTGCACTAACGGAAGCCACACATTTTCTTTTCATTTCCCAGTGCATATAAAAGTAATAATTAAAGTATACTATAGTATATTCAGTGTGCAATAGCATTATGTCTAAAACAACAATGCACATACCTTAATTTTAAAAAATATTTCATTGCTTAAAAAATGCTAATAATCATCTGAGCCTTAGGAGAGTAATAATATTTTTTGCCAGTGGAGAGTCTTATTTTAAGATGTTGATTGCTGCTGACTGATTAGGGTGGTGGTTGCTGACGGTGGTGGTGGCTGCAGCAATTTCTTAAAATAGAACAAAAATGAAGACTGCCACATCAGTTGACTTTTCTTTTCACAAAAGATTTTTCTGTAGCACATGATGCTCTGTGATAGCATTTTACCCACAGTAAATTTTGTTACAAAATTGGATTCAATCCCCTCAAATTCTGCTGCTCCTTTATCTAAGTATATGTATTACTATAAATCTGTTTTTATCATTTCAACAATGTTCACAGCGTCTTTGTTAGAAGTAGATTCCTTCTCAAGAAACCACTTTCTTTGCTCATTCATAAAAAATAACTCCTCATCCATTTGAGTTTTATTGTGATACTGTAGCAATTCAGTCACATGTTCAGGCTCCACTTGTAGCTCTCTTGTTATTTCCACCACATCTGCAGTTACTTTCTCCATTGAAGGCTTGAACCTCTCAAAGTCATCCATGAGAGTTGGAATCAACTTCTTCCAAATTTGTGTTAATGTTGATATTTTGACCTCC
Organism: Pongo pygmaeus; assembly: GCF_028885625.2. Taxonomy (NCBI): domain Eukaryota; kingdom Metazoa; phylum Chordata; class Mammalia; order Primates; family Hominidae; genus Pongo; species Pongo pygmaeus. Next base: position 61,102,330 of record NC_072381.2, read on the forward strand.
TTCCCTGAAACATACATATTCTTAACAGTATCTAGAATGGTAAGTCATCTCCAGAAGATTTTTAATTTGCTTTACCCACATCCTCAAGAGGAATCACCATATATGGTAGCTACAGCCTTACGAAATGTATTTCTTAAATACTAAGTCTTGACGGTTCAAATTACCCCTTGATTCACAGGTTGTAGAACGGATGTTGGCAGGCATGAAAACAATAACTTTCCTGTACGTCTCCATCAGAGCTCTTGGAAGACCAGGTGCATTATCAATGAGCAATAATACTTTAAAAGGAATCTTTTTTTTCTGAGCTGTAGATCTCAACAGTGGGCCTAAAATATTCAGTAAACCTTGCTATAAACAGACATATTGCCATTCAGACTTGTTATTCTATTTATAGAGCACAGGCAAAGTAGATTTTGCATAATTCTTAAAAGCTCCAAGGTTTTATGGTAAATAAGCATTGGCTTAGATGTAAAGTCACCTACTGCATTAGCCCCTAATGAGAGAGTCAGGTTAAGCTTTGATGTTTTGAAGCCAGGCATTGACTTTTCTTCTCTAGCTATGCAAGTCCAAGATGAGATCCCCTTCCAATAGAAGATCATTTCATCTACATTGAAAATCTGTTGTTCAGTGTAACTACTTTCATCAATTACCTTAGCAAGATATTCTGGATAGCTTGCTACAAATTCTACAAAAGCACATGCTGCTTCACCCTACACTTTTATATTACGGTGACAGCTTCTTTACTTAAACCTCCTGAACCAATCTCTGCCTGCTAGCTTCAAATTTTTATTCTGCTGCTTTCTCAGCTGTCTCAACCTTCACAGAACTTAAGAAATTTGAAGGCTTGCTCTGGATTAGGTTTTGGCTTAAGGAAATATTGTGCCTGGTTTGATGTTCTTTCTATCCAGACCACTGAAACTTTCTCCATATTAGCAATAAGGCTGTTTTGTTTTCTTTTCACTGGAGTTGCACTTTTAATTTCCTTCAAGAACTTTTCCTTTGTATTCATGCTTGGGTAATTGTTTGGCAAAAGAGGCCTGGCTTTGGGCCTGTCTTGCCTTTCAACTTGCCTTCCTCACAAGCTTTATCATTTCTAGTTTTTGATTTAAAGTGAGAGACACGCAACTCTTCCTTTTACTTAGACATGTAAAGCCCATTGGAGGGCTGTTAATTGGCCTAATTTTAATATTGTTGTGCGTCAGGGAATAGGGAAGCCTAAGGGGGGAGGGGGAGAGAGAGAGATGTGGAATGGTTGGTGGGTGGAGCAGTCAGAACACACACAGCATTATAGATTAAGTTTATCATCTAATATGGTCATGGTTCATGGTGCCCCAGAAAAATTCCAATAGGCAACATCAAAGATCACTGCTCATAGATCACCATAACAGACGTAAAATCATGAAAAGACTTGAAATATTGTGAGAATTACCAAAATGTGACACAGAGACATGAAGTTAGTATATGCTGTTGGAAAAATAACACCAATAGATTTGCTGGGCTCTGAGTTACTATAAATCTTCAATTTGTAAAAAAATATACAATATAATATAATAAAAATTTTAAAATGGAGTATCTGTGAAGTACAGTAAAGTGAAGTATCTGTGAAGCACAATAAAATGAGGTATGCTTATACTGGTGATATGGTTTGGAATTGTGTTCCCACCAAATCTCATATCGAACTGTAATCCCCAACACTGGAGGGGGGGCTTGGTGGTAGGTGATTGGATCACAGGGGCCGTTTGTCATGAATGGTTTAGCACCATCCCCTTGGTGCTATTCTTGTGATGGTGAATGAGTTCTGGTGAGATCTGGTCATTTAAAAGTGTGTAGCTCCTCCGCCTTCTCTCTTTCTTTCTCCTACTCCGGCCATGTGAAGTGTGTGCTCTTGCTTTGCCTTCCACCATTATTGGAAGCTTCCTGAGGCCTCCCCAGAAGCAGAAGCTGCTGTTTTCTGTACAGCCTGCAGATCCATGAGCCAATTAAGCCTGTTTTCCTTATAAATTACCCAGTCTCAGGCATTTCTTTATAGCAATAGGAATGGTATAATACAACTGATTTTACTTTGGGCTGCATGTTCATGAAAAATGTTTTCTATGGCCCTATTTTCAACCAATCTATTACCTTATATTTAAGGTGTGTCTACTTAGGAACACAAAAGTTTATTTTACACAAACAGACACCCACCTCCCCCACCCCCACCCCCCATATAGATATATGTGTGTGTATATATATATGTTTATATATATATCTCCAGTCTGACTATACTTGTTCTTAATTGTAGTATTTAGTCTACCCACATCAGATGTAATCATTGATGAATTTGGTTAAAAAATCTAATAGTTTATCACACATTCTATATTACCTTACATGTTCTGTGCTTCTTTTCTTGCCTTTCATTAGATAAATTAAGTACAGTCATTTCCATTTATCCCTTCTATTGGCCTGTTGATTTACTAATTTTTTTTTGTTCAGTGTCTCCCACCCAATATATTAACCATATATTAACCCATATATATTAACCCTATACTCAATCTTCCCTGGGAAGTTGTAAATGCTCACTCTTCCCTGTCTGATTGTTACATTTGGAGGAATAATTTGTCATGCCTGATTTATCTGTCATGGTTCTTTCTGAGTATACAGGATACTTAGAAAGTATAGAACTTGAATAAACACAAGTTCTCCTCTTGTCCTCCAGACTTTCATTTGTCTAGGAGCCTCCTCTTTCCTGATGGGGAAGGCCTGCCCAGTCACTGGTGGAATTCTTGGGAGAGTAAATTGAATTAATAGATTTCTGTGTTAAAGGTATTATTAACAAGAATATTTAACCTTGTCTTTCAGCTTACATTTTATCAGTAATAAAGTTCATATTTTTGACTCATTTAAAAAATATGTTTCAAATTATATGCAACCCAGATTGGGAAGATTAATGATACTGAGAGATAGACACCTCCATAAAGAGTGAATTTACTGTGATCTTCATATGAGCCATTGAATCCAGATTTCAGAAGAAAAGCAAAGAAGGTAGAAGGAATTCCACTACAATGTGGACGTCTGATAGCAGTGACTCTTTGACTCTTCCTCAGGAAGAGCAGCTGTGAATTTTAAGTTTTATTGAGGTGGTATCAATGCTCCATGATGCTATTGCATCTTGTTAGATTTAGACATCACTTCTATGGAAAGAATAGTGTTTATCCTGTCAAACCCAGGTGAATCATAAAGTAGAAACTTCTTGAGTTATTTTTTCAGACTGCTTGTTTCTCCTATACAGACAGCTCATCTCGGTCATGTTACTCCTGCATAATACTTCACAGAGACCATATCCTTTACCTCCCCACATAATTTTGAATGATGAAAGGACAGAGCAACTGTTAGTTTTTGAGAGGTGAGTTAAGTCAGGGAAAATTCTAGAGGGAAAATGACCTAGTTCTAAATGTTGGGGATCATTGTTCTAATATTCCTTCAGACATTCTTTCCCATTTTTATTTGTATTATAATACTCTTTCTAAGGCATTCATTCCTCTCTCTCCCCTTTTCCCTAGGCCAGCTCAGGTTAACAGCCAATAATGTAGAAATACTGGATAGTTTTATATCTAATGTTGTTTTCAGCTATGATGGAAAGCATGCTGTACCAACCACAGTGTAACATATATAACATTTGCATAGACTTAGGACACACCAGAAACTTATGAACACTGCCTAGGATATTTAAAACATCTGATTTTACATTATCCCTGTAAATACATTACCCCTGTAAATACATTACTTTATATATACATAAAGAAAAAATGGCATATTTTAAAGGGTTCTAGGCTCTATGTTTTTGAATTGGATGAATTTTTTAATGAGTTAAATTATAGTAACTTCCAATTGATACATATTCAAATATGTACTTGTCTTTTACCATGTATCTATATCTATTTCATTATCTCTCTATCCCTCTCTCTCTGTATGTTTGCCTGTGTGTATGTGTCAGTTTGTGTTTACGTGTGTGTATACACACATGATGTATATATAATCTAACAATGAATGTGAGAAATAAGAGAATGTTAAATAAGAAACAGATTTTATATATTAGGTATGTGCATAATCCCTTAAGAATGAAGCAGCCACTTGTATGCAGGTATGATACCCATAGTATCATCAGATGTTACTATCAATTGTTTAAATAATGGGAATTGCTTTTCTAGATTTTGAATATATATTTACAGATACTAAAAGTAGATGAAGACAAGTAATTAACAGCACTCTGATAGCTTTAATGATAGAAACAGATGTTCACATTTAAGGCATCAAATCTGAGTGGTTATCATGGAACTGCTGTTTGTGACGGTGTTATGGTCGTCTTTTTCATAGGAGAGAATATTGTAATGCAGATTATTGTGATTGTCTGAAATTATCTCCATGGCTGACAATAGTTATTTTTTTTTCCTTTTTCTACTCTCTTATTTGACAGTTAAATGGAGACTGCATTTAACAAGCACAATTATGTCCTCTCTTGTCTATTATGCAGCATTTAATCAGAATTGCTTAAAGAAAGCCTACAGAGTCATATTCAAGCTCAAGTTCCTCATTTCCACCAAAACCAAAGAAAAACATTCTACCGATTATGTTTCATAACATTTCATGACTAAAAGGTGAGCTGTATGATCACTCTATAAAATGCAATTAGGATTAAGTTTTGTAAAAATAGAATGTAGGAACTTAATCTGAACATTCTGACTCAGGCTTACTTAGTTTGATTTTTTTTTTCCAAATAAAACCCAAAAATCCACTCCATAGAATAGCTTGCTTACTTTTAGGAAATAATAACTTGGTTATATCCAATCTTACACATTTTCAATTTTCACTGGGCCAGAGTATCCCTCCTATAAGTGACCTAAGCATTTTTTTCCATTCCTGAGTTCATGTTTCTAGCAGCAATGGATTTGGGGACTCTATTGTGTGACAGTTCGATTTTAGTTGTCAAGCTTTGAATATACATGTAGATATATGTTTTTGGAAATGCAGAAAAAAAATATAATAAATTTACCAAAATTTAAATTTTGAAGTATTTTTTCATATTAATTATTCATCAACAACCTATTACTTAAAGTTTCATATTATATCTGTATAAACATTGTAAAGTTTGTTTAGACAGTTTCCCCCCTTGCTAGACATTCAATTTGTTTCTAATTTTTCTCTATTATTAATTACACTAAGATTTAATTTTATGCAGAATTTTTCTCTAGCTTTGATTATTCCTTCAGAGGGGAGTTTTACCATTGTTTTAGTGAATTAAAGATTAATAATTCTAAAATCTTATAAGAATTTAATTATAAATTCTTATATCAATTATAAATATAATTTAATCATAAATATAATTTCTTATGTAAATATAAATTCTATTTAATTATAAAAATCTTATAAGAATTTTAGTTTCAAGAACTAAAAATTGTTCTTGAAGAAGTTTTTGAAATCTAGTCTTCCAAATTGTGGGGAAGGGGGCAGAATCAGCAATTTAAAACAGAGGCAATATCTCGTTATTTGAATGTACATTTCCATTCAGTATACTCAATATATTAATTAGCTATTTAAATTTTTCTCTCAGTTATTGCTTTCTCTCTTTTGACAATTGATTATTTCCCATTATAGGTAAAAGGACTTATTTTATAAAAAACATTGACACTACTAATTAAGAGATATTTGTAAATATTTCTCACTGGTAAGTTTGTCTTTTTATTGTACCTTAATATGTGTACTTGTATTTATGGATATTTTCCATTTTTAGTTAGCCAGTTCTACTAAATTTGTATTATGTACTTATTCCATGTTTTCCATTATTAAGTATTCATGCTTTACTGTGTTTTTCTAGAAACATTAAAAATTTTACACTTCATTCATTAAAAAATTTTTAAACTGAGACAAGTATTTCTGCCCACTCTTCCAACCTATTAAAAACAAGCTTTTTATTATAAAAATAAAGATATTGTCACCCAATCTGACTTTGGTAGTTTCAGAAAACACCCCTGACAATATTTCTAATGGTAGATATTTTTAAAATTTCACCCTTCAATATTGTCTGTCACAGATTTAACCACCCATATTATGTCTATAAGCCCCCATGTTTCTATTATAATGGTAAAATACATACTTGTTCCTTACTTAGTTATCTAGGTTTAGAAACAGATGCCACTTTGTGTGAAAAAACAGATGCACCAAACAAATAGATTTTATTCAGACTATTGCAATAAGGTAAATGTTCATTAATGAGAAATATCTGAAAGAAAAGAAACGGGAGCCTGGAGATTAATCGAAGCAGGCATATAAGGGAGGCATTCAGCAATCTTATAGAAGGCATGAGATAAGATGGAAACAGGTTTTATCTTGGACAATATTAGGGCATGGTGGTCTTTTGCAGTGATTAGCTGGTTTCTAAGCACAAAAGCTTTGGGTGATGGGAAGTATTTTTAACTGTTTCTGTTTTCCAAGAACATGGAACTCAGGTGAAGCCCAACACTGGCAGTTACTATATAATGTCATGTGTATAAAAGATGCTTTCAAGTTTTGACTGCTGAATTCTGTAATCATTTGTTCTGTTGAGGTAGAGACATAGACAAACCTGATGATTAATTACAAATAACCCATTTTGATATTTTCATGATTAAAAGATTCACTATTTTTTCTACCCACAAGGTGATAGCCTGCAGAAGTTGTTTTTCAATGAACTATAGCTATTCAGAAAACATCTAAAAATCTTCAAACATCAGGAAATTATTTCCATTGCACTAGTCCAAGAAATTCCCTAGGGGATGCTAAGTACTTTGTTGAAGTACTCAAGTGAAGAAAGTATGTTCAGAATACAGGCTCATTAGTAGGCAAATTGTAAAAGGAGCAGCTAACACACATTTTTTGTTTGTTTGTTTCTCATCATAATGAAATCGTGCCTGAAAAATATAGCCAAGTGACTAATTGTGGCTGAAATTGGGCAATTACTCCTCAAATTAGCCAAATGTAGGTATAATTATTATTTTAATAATACTGATTCTCAGTGGTAATTTGCAAAGGAGGGCCTACATTTGCTGGAGACACAAGAACTCCAGCTACTTAGAGCAAATATAATTTGATGTGTATACACGTGTATATGTATAGACATGTACATAGTATATATATGTGTGTGTGTGTATATATATAGAGAGAGAGAGACAGAGCGAAAGAGAGAGAGAGACAGAGAGAGAGAGAAAGAGAGAGGGAGAGTAGAAAAATAATGGTGTAAAGGGAAGATAATATTTATATGGGATAGGGAAACAATGAAGTAAAGACAAGATCAAGTGCTAACATTATAACATTAAATTTTTTATGAAAATGCCCATGGAAATTGTCAAATAGGGGAAAATAACACTTAAAGTTAAAACAAGTAGTCAGCATATATGAGAATCCAAGTGGATTTCTGAAACCAATCACACCTCTAACAAATTATTTTAAAAAGTCACGTCATTGAAAAATCACTACTCTATTTTCTTATAACTTCTTATGCTTCTAAGTTATCATTATCTCTCACCTAGATTATTAAAATAGCTTTCTAATTAGTCTGCTTTTCCTGTACTTTTGCCTCACAGTAGCCAACGTGATTTTTAAAAACTGTACATCAGAGCAGATCACTTCTTTGCTCAATACTTTAAGAGTAGCCTACCACACTTAGAAAAAACATAAAGACCTTTTCATAGCTTATGAGGTCCTCCGAATTGATCCTTGTTGATCTCAATACCGACACACCGCACTACCTGTAAGTCTCATAACTCCTTGACTTGTTCCTTTTAAGCAGATTAGCCTGCTTTCCCATAATCACATGAAGAAATTTTCTACCCCGGAAAGTTGGCAATCACTATTTGTTTTATAGATAACCTAGTGATTTTCTTCTCTCTTTTATTCAAATGTCATCTTACAATAGAAGCAGAACCTAAAGAGGATATGTTCATGTTCTGAAGATGTCCTTAACGATCTCTTTAGATCAGGGCTCAGCAATCTCAAAACCCTTTCAATGGCTCCCCATTACTTATTACAGGACAAATTCTAAATTTAGCATAATACCTAAAGTCTTCCATTATCTGGTCTGGCCACTTTTGCAACTTCTATGTTTTACCACTCTGTGCTTTGTGCTGTTGGTTATGGATGATATGGAATTACTTTTACTTTATACTTTCACCCACAGCCTTGACCCACCTTCACCCACAGCCTTGTCCCACCTTCCTCCCAATGCCCCACCATTCTATTGTTCAGTGCCTGTTTTTGTAAGGCTGGCAAGCTAAATGTCCACACAAAAAAAACAGTTTCATCGGAACAGCAGACATGCTCACTCACTTACTATTATCTATGACTGCTTTTGCACTACAACAGCAGAGTTGAGTAGTTGCTGCAGAGACTGTATGGTTCACAAAGCCTAAACTATTTACTGTCTGGCCCTTGGCAGACAAATTTGTTGATATATGCTTTAGGTTAGATACAAGAGCCCTCAGACCCAAGTTAGCATATAACATAAATTATAGCAAATTTATTTAGCAATTATAGCCCTTATTGCATACATCACAGGCATCTTGTAAATGTCCTACATGCATTTTTTTTCATTTGACTGAGATAGCAACTCTCTTGGGTAAATATAATAATAATTATTATTATTATTATTTTAAGATGGAGTCTTGCTCTGTCGCCCGGGCTGGAGTGCAGTGGCATGATCTCGGCTCACTGCAAGCTCCGTCTCCCGGGTTCACGCCATTCTCCTGCCTCAGCCTCCCGAGTAGCTGGGACTACAGGCGCCCGCCACCGCGCCCGGCTAATTTTTTTTGTATTTTTAGTAGAGACGGGGTTTCACCGTGGTCTCGATCTCCTGACCTCGTGATCCACCCGCCTCGGCCTCCCAAAGTGCTGGGATTACAGGTGTGAGCCACCGCGCCCAGCCAATTATTTTTATTTTAGAAGTTATGGAACTGAGTTTTAGAAAGACTGTTGTTTTAGTGAACTAAAGATTAAGAATTCTAAATATTATAATATATACTAAAAATTGTTCTTGAAGAAGTTTTTGAAATCTAGTCTTGAATAACTAGATTGAGGTCTGAATAGCAGCTTTCCCACCCTCTGCCCCAAATTAGAATCTAGCTTCATCAGATTAAAACTCTTCACATTATCATATAAGATACTTTATTCAGGAAAATGTGCTTTTGTTTTTGTATTAGATTTTTATTTTGAAATAATTGTAGAGTCACAGGACATTGTACAGGGATATACAGCAGGATGTAATTGAATGTATAGGAAGGCCACATGGATTCACACCACATCTTCCTCAATATAACTCTGAACCCTAAAACTATGCTACAGATACTTTTGAGATTTCAAGATGGCTGGGTTAAAGAGCAAAGCAAAGCAGTATGTCTGGATAACGGGACCTTCTGGAGGCCAGGCTGTAGTGTGCTCTTGGCTACCACTCTCCTAGTGGGCAAACCTGGTACATACAGACCTAACAGACCATTTTAGTGTCTGCCACATTCCTTAAATGGGTGTTGAATGAGAATTACTAGGGTCAGGAACATTTCAGGTCATGTAATCTGCCATTACTATAGCACTATAAGTACCTATTGAGGCCACTGATAGACTCAGGTGCACTATGTTAAGTAAAAACCAAGGTTCTGACACTCAATACCTGACACTTTCTACAGGAAAATTCATTAGTTTTTCTTAAATTATTTTACATGCTCCTGATAAAAGTAATGTTTAATTTTTATTTTGAAATAATTATTGATTCATAGGGCATTGCAGAAAATGTATAGGGAAGTCCCATGTCAACTTCATTCAGTCTTCCCCAAAGTTAATACTTTCTACAACTATACAACTGTACAATATCAAAGCCAACAAGACAATATTAGTGTAATCCATAGTACTTATTCAGATTTTACCAGTACACAGGCACCCCTGTGTTTAGGGGTGTGTACAGTTTATCATATGTGCAGCCTTGTGTCCCACCAACAAAATCAAGATACTCAACTGTACATTTCCACAAGGCTCTCTTGTTTTACCCTTTGTAGACACACCTATCCCCTCCCACCTCACTCCTATCACTTGGCAGCCACTGATCAGTTTTTCTTCTCTATAATTATGTTATTGTATTTCACAAATATTACAAAAATGGAGCCATGCAGTACGCATGTTTTTAAGACTGGGTTCTTTTATTCTCTAAGCATAATTTCCTTTAGGTTTATGCAAGTTCTTAGGTGTGTGATTAGCTCATCCCTTTTTTATTACTGAGTAGTGTTTCATGGTATGTATCAATGTATCATTGTTTAGCCATTCATCCACTGAAGGACATTTGGGTAGTTTCCTTTTTATAGATATTATAAATTAAGCTACTAAGAACATTTATTTACAAGGCCCTGGGTGAAAATTATTTGTCATTTCTCTGCTACAAATGCCCAAGAATGCAATTGCCAGGTCATATGGTAAGTCCATTTTTAGTTTCAAAAGAAACTGACCATTTGTTTCCCAGAGTGACTGTGCTATTTTATTCCCCAAATCAATATATGAGTGACCCACTTGCTCCAAATCCTCACCACTATTTGATATTTTTTATTTTTGCCATTTTGATAAAGTTTTAACAATATTTCATTATGGTTTTAATTTGCTTTTCTTTAATTTCTAAGGAAGTTAAATGTCTCTCATATTTTTATTTGCCATATAATCTTCAGAAAGTGTCTGAGCATGTATTTTATCCACCTTCTGCCTGGATTGTTTTGTTTGTTTCACTGTTGAGTTTTAAGAGTCCTTTGTATTTTATATCTATTGTCAGATATGTGATTTGAAAATATTTCTTGCACCATGCAGCTTATCTTTCCATCTTTTTCTTAAGGTAAAAGGTTTTAATTTTGATAAGTTCCAATTTATCAATCATTCCACTATGGTTCTTGCTTTTGATGCTGAGTCTAAGAACTCATTGCTAAGTTCCGGTTCCCAAACATTTTCTACTATATTATTTTCTTAGAAGTTTTATAGTTTTACACTTTAATCTACAATCCATTTTTGCTTAGCACCATTTAATAAAATTAAAATTGTTTTGGATATTTTGGGGCTTTGCGTTTCTATATAAATTTTAGAATAAGCTTTTCTATGTATACAATAAATATACTGAGATATTGTACTTCTGTAATTCATAAAGTAATTTAGGGAAAATTGACAACTTTACTATGTTGAGTCTTCCAAATCACATCCATATCATGTCTCTTCAAGTAGTTATTTAATTTCTTCCATCAGCATTTTATTATTTTTATCATACAGAATCTGTACATGCCATGTTAGGCTTATATCTCATATATCATTTTTTGGAAAAACTGTAAATGGTATTGTGGGTTTAATTTCTGTTTATACTTGTTCATTTTTGCTATCTAAAAATATGATTGATTTTTGTTGATCATATGTCTTGTGACTTTATTTAACTCACATAAATATATTTGGTTTTCACTTGTGTAGATTCCTCGGGGTTTCCTACATAGAAAATCATGTTGTCTGCCAAGAGAGACCATTTTCTTTCTTTCTTTCTAATCTGCCATGCATTTTTTTTTCTTTCTTATTGTAGTTCCTGAATTTCCAGTACCATGCCAAAAAGAGTGGAGAGAGAGAATAACCATGCCTTGTTCCTGATTTTCAAGAAATGTATTCAGTCTTTCACCATTAAATTCCTCTCTATTCCAGTATAATGAAAACTTTTAATCATAAATGAGTACCGAACTTTGTGAAATGCCTTTTCTGCTTCAGTTGGTATGATCATGTGACTTTTCTACTTTTACCTGTTGTAATGGTGGATTGCAATGATTGATTTTTGAATATAGAACCAGCTTTGCATACCGGGAATAAATGACCCAATATAGTTATGGTGTATTATTGTTTTTATACACTGTTGGATTCAATTTGCTAAAATTTTGTTAATGTTTTGTGTATGCATGTTCATGAGTGATTTTGTTTGCTTGTTTTTTATGCTGAGGTTGGTTTTTTTATTAGAGAACCACTGGCCTCATAAAATGGATTGGAAGTTTTCTCTTTTTCTATATTTTAGAAAAGGTAGTAGGCATTTGTGTTCATTTCTTTCCTAAATGTTTGCTAAATTGATCTGCTAAAACCATCAGGGCATAAAGATTTCCTTTTTTGGAACTCTTTAATTAAAAATTCAATTTTTAAATGGCTATAGAACTACTCACATTATATTACCTTGGGTGACTTTTGATATCATATTTTTTCAAGGAATTCTAAGTTGTTGAATATTAAAATTTAATTTTACATATAATATTTCTTTAGTACCTTTGTGATGGTTGCAGGCTCTGTTTGGATATTCCCTAATTCATTCCTCACATTGTTGAGTTGTATCTCTTTTTTTATCCTTATTGATTTTTCTAGATTTTATGAGCAGCCGTATCTGATGCAAGCAGCCAGTTAGTGTGTATGTTAAGATCACCTAAAACAGGACTTTAGCCTTCAATGAGGATGGTTCTATATAGTTTTGTACCCTATCTGACTGAAAATATGTTACATATGTATGTGTGCGGGTGTGTGTGTGCGCGTATGTGTGTGTGTGTGCGTGTGTGTGTGTGTGCGCGTGTGTGTGTGTGTGTGTTTATGCTGGTAGCTTGAATACGGTTCTTATTTTTCCTATGAACTTTTCTGTTGTGTTTGAATGACTGTATAATGAACACATGTTAATTTCACATTAATAAGGTAATGTTTATTAAAAACAATAGGAATTTTTATTACCTTGAAATGATATATGGTCAAAACTTTTAAAATTAAATGTTCTAAAATAAGGGCTTTAAAAATGTTGAATGCATTGTATTTTTAAGCTGGCATAGGCTTTTCAGTTTCAAAAACACTCTGGCTAACATTTGGGACCTTTTAGCAATCAGGCAGTATGTAATTTGGAAGTGCAATCCTGCTGTATTAAATTCTGATCCTTTTTAATAAGATGCTTCTAGATCAGCTCAATTGTAAATTGTCAAAAAGGTCAGTATTCATTACGTAAGAGAAATATGTGATGTGGTTCAAGGAAGCCAAATGCCAACCTGACCAAGAATCTATTTACCAGTCAAAACCTTAAATCCGCAACATGAGAATCTCTCTGAAGAATTAAGACTTTCTCCCCCAGATGAGATGCCTTCAGGCAAAGCATGAATCAATGATGTGGAATGAATTAAAAATTATCTATGTGACACTTATGAGCATTAGCTAATACAAAAATGTAAGGTCTTTTAATTATCGTGCAGGGCAGTACCAACCTTGCAACTGCCCCATCTTTTGACATTAAATAGCAGATATTTGCCCAAAGATCTTCTTTGTCTCTAAAAAAACCTATAAAACCTCACAATTGTGTATCATAACATCCCTTCTAGACTTCCACAAGGGGTCTCTGTATTGGACTGTATCTGACAATGTTAGAAGAGATTGTGACTCACATAATCCAACTGTACAATAGTTCTATGGTGGAAAATACTAATTATCTTTTTCAAAAATTCTACCCCAGTTAGACTTCAATGTACCATGCTTTGATAATTGAGGGTCATTTTCTAAATTTTATTTTTCATCATAACATACACTAAAGTATACTCTGACTGACTTTTCTCTCTTTTTTTCAGATGGGTGGGGATGATACCACTTCTATAAGTTTTAACACAGTTATAGATTACCACCATTCACCACCACAATCAGCATAAAAATTTTCCATCACCCTCAAAAATCTATGTTATGAGAACATTTTGTAGTCACAAACTCCCCAACCTTTAGCAATCACTGATATGTTCACACCATATTTTGTCTATTTGAAAATGTCATACAAATGAATCACACAGTATGTAATTTTTTAAAAAATTTCTAACTTTTGTGGGTATCACAAATAGTATGTGTATATATTTATGGGTTACATGAGATATTTTGATACAGGCATGCAATGTATAATGAGGGTAAATGGGGTATCCTTCACCTCAAGCATTTATCTTTATGTTACAAACAATCCAATTATACTGTTTTAGTTATTTTAAAATGTATAATTAAGCTATTTTTAACTATAGTCACCCTGTTGTGCTAGCAAATACTAGGTCTTATTCATTCTTTCAATTTTTTGTACCCACTAACCATCACCACTACTCACCCCACACTCCTTTCCAGCCTCTGGTAATTTTCCTTCATTCTCTATCTCAATGATTTCAACTATTTTAATTTTTAGCTCCCACATATAAGTGAAAACAAGCAAAGTTTGTCTTTCTGTGCCTGGCTTATTTCACTTAACATAATGACCTCCAGTTTTATCCATGTTGCTGCAAATGACAGACTTTCACTCCTTTTTATGGCAGAATGGTACTCCTTTGTGTATATATACCACATTTTATTTATTTATTCTTTTGTTCATGGGCACTTAAGATGCTAATATATAGAAGCATAATTGATTTTCATGTGTTGTCTACATTCCTAAACCCACTCATTAGTTCAAGGAATTTAAGGATTCCTGGAGAATTTCTCAATAGGTAATCATGCCATTTTCAAATAAATGTGGTTTTATTTCTTTTTTTCTGATCTATAAATTTTGTAGATATTTTTCTTTCTTTAATCCACTGGATAAACTTTCCTCTACAAAGTTAAATAGGAGTGGTGACAATGACATCCTTTCTTTGTTCCCTATCTTAGGGGGAAAACATTCAGTCTTTCACTATTAAGTACAATACTAGTGACATAAGATCCTGGGGTGTTGCTTCAGCAGCCAGAAACCTCTGTGACCAGTGGTGCCTTTGCCCAAGTTTTGCTTGGGCCCACTGGGCTTGTTCCGCCCACTCAGCCTGGTAGGCTGCACTAGGTTGATGCTCCTAGCTCTGATTTTATGGCTGTCAAGGGTGAGCCAGATGCGGAGCAGTGAGGGATGTGTGAGTGAGCAAGGGCAGAGTCTGACCACTATGCACAGCCAGGTACACCGGCTGCGGTGGGGCAGGAAGCTCCAAGAGCTGACATGGGTGTGGGCTCCCTGTGAGTCTGAAGATGGACCAGGCATACTGCAAGCAGCTGCTACTGTGGGCACCAGGGAACACAGGGCCACCCAGAAGCTTGGTGATGCCAGGAACTATAGAGACCCAAAGAGGGTGTCACAGCTTGGGGAGCTCCTAAGTCCTCAAAGGGCCACAGCTCTTCTCTCCTTCTCATCGCCCCCAGTGTGGCTAGCATGGGGGCATGTTGCAGCCCTGTTTGTGTTACAGCACTTTCAGTCTCACCATTTGGCAGTTCCCGAGTTCTTGTCCCACATCCAGGAAGAATTAGGTAGGCAGACATCTGGAGGGTGCACAAGGCAAAGAGGTGCTTTATTGAGTGACAGCGCAGCTCTCAGGAGACAAAAAGTGGGTACATCCTCTCTGCAGGCAGGTCATCCTATCTGCCTGAACCTGGCTGAGTCTGGGTTTTTAATGGGCTTCAGAAGGGAAGAAGTGTAGGCTGATTGGTCCATGAGCGGCCATGGGTGGGCCTGGAAATAAAGCATCTAAGTTCTAGCTCCAGGCCACAGAACTGGCAGTCTGGCCCACAGGATTCAGCCTTCCCCGGCTTGAAGGTGGGGCTTCACCATGGACACGCCCCTTTCTGCCCAGAGCCTGACTGCCTCTTTCTGCCCTCTAAATGTCATCTATGGTCCCCAGGTTGTTTGTGCCAAGGAGCACCTGCAGGTCCATGCTAAGTTGCCCTCAGCCCCTCCTTGGCCTCCGTCCCATGCTTATCAGTGCCCAAAGTCCAGAAGGAGGTGCGGCGGCAGGGTGCCGGCGTGTCAGTGCTGCCCAGAGCGCATGAACACCCAGCTGGGTTGTGACAGTGCCTGTGCTCAGCCTCAACTTTGCTCTGAAATTCAAACGCGCACTGGGAGCATGGAGGCCAGGCAGCCAGAGCAGGCACTTTCAAGCTTGCAGGGGTCCACTCACGGGTCCACACCCACCGCTGGGTGGCTGCAGCTGTGCCTGGGAGCATGGGCTCCCGCCTCATCAACTTGGAAGGGGGCAGGACGTCCACCTGTTCCTGGTTTCTTCTGGCTCCAAGGAACATGCAGCAGCCCAGGTCTAGCCTCCCCTGCAGCAGCAGCTCCAGATGGGCTGCTGCTGCATCATTAGCTGTAGATTTTCTTGTGAGCACTGCTTTTCAAGTTGATCAAGTTGTCTTCCATTCCCAGTTGGATACCCAGTTTTATCAGAAATGCATGTTGAATTTTGACAAGTTATTTTTCTGATAAATTAACATAATCATGGGCTTTTTAAAAATTTTAGACTGTTAATATGGCAGATAGAATTGGTTGATTTTCAAATATAGAACCAGCCTTACATTCCCAGAATAATCTCTATTTGTCTTTTAAAAATATATTTCTGGAATTGAGTTGTTTCTTGTACTATGTTGTTTTGGTATCAAGGCAATAATAGGCTCATAAATGAGTTGAGAAGTATTCTTGTCTTCTATTTTCTGGACGAGATTTTATAAAGTTTGTTTTTTTCAATAGACAAAGAGATTTCTCTTTTTGGATGTTTCTGCTACAAATGTAATTTCCTTAATAGTTATAGAATGGTTCAGGTTTTTAATTTTATTATTGATCAGTTATGCTAGTTTTGGTTTTTAGCAAATGGTTCCTTTCATCTAAGTTGATGAAGTATATGCTTAAGGTTGTCTGTTGTATTGTCTTATTACTCTTTAATGTTTCCAAAGTATGTAGTGTATCCTCTCCTTTAATACTAATATTTGTTTATCAATTGTGGGACTGCTTTTAATGATAGCTAATTTACAACATCCCTAGGTGATAATCTTCCTGCATTTTGTAAGAGAATCAATATAGAACATTTTGGTAGTACACAATACAACTTCACCCTGCAAAAATGAAACAGAATACAGCCAAACGCTATAAACCAGACTTTGGGGGCAATGAATATTACCAAACCTAAATGTTTTTCTATAATAGTGTATGGTACAAACCAGTGCCAGTTGAAAACTGTGACTGGTACACAAGAAGATCAGGACAGAAGGTAGGAATGAGCATTTGGAAAGCGATTATAGCAATATGATGGTAATTTTATATGTTTTGAATAAATAATAAAATTAGGTTATACTTTAAATGCCTTTTTATATTTTTAGTAATGTTTAAATATTTTATAAAAATATCTATTCAATGCAAAACAATAAAACTATCTTTCAATATATATTCTTTGAGGTAACCACTCCAGAGAAATAGTCCACCAATGTATCACTGTCTTTCTTTAAAAAAAAAAAAAAAAAAACACACAGAAAAGCCAAGCACGGTGGCTCACGCCTATAATCCCAGCACTTTGGGAGGCCGAGGCGGGCGGATCACAAGGTCAGGAAATCGAGACCATCCTGACTAACACGGTGAAACCCTGTCTCTACTAAAAATACAAAAAAAATTAGCTGGGTGAGGTGGTGGACCCCTGTAGTCCCAGCTACTCGGGAGGCTGAGGCAGGAGAATGGCATGAACCTGGGAGGCAGAGCTTGCAGTGAGCCAAGATCGTGTCACTGCCACTCCATCCTGGGTGACAGAGTGAGACTCCATCAAAAAAAACACACACACACACACACACACAGAAAAGTTTCCTGTTTATTCCTCTGCTAGGAAGTCATTTCCATAGTCATAATGGAAATGCTCTCTCTCAGTATCTATAATTTATTCAAAATATTTTTTCTTTCTTACAAAGGTGGACTCCAAATATATTCATTCCTGTCTTAACATATCCTTGTATTGCTAAGCAAATAATGAGGTCTCTGTGTTGTTTGCCTATTGATTTTTAGGAATTGAGCTTCAGTTCAACCATTTTTATCTTCTTTCAGCCATGTTACATCATTTCTGCATCTACCAAATTTTCCTCATATTGATGTCTATCTAGGTCATTGACAATCTTTGCAAATACTAGCATTGATGCTTTCTTTTTATTTAACTTTGGTATTTTTAATTGTAAGCCTGAAATGTGAATATTTGATTCTTCTGCTACCATCTCACCAACTCCACCTATAATTTTCTAATGGCTTGTGTGTGTGTGTGTGTGTGTGTAATCATTGACAATTATTGATTTTTTCATTGCCTTCTGAATTTTTATACTAATGAGAGATTAAAATAAGAATATGGTATCTCTCAGCCAGACAACTTCCAATTTAGAAAAGTTTTAAAACATGCAGTAAACAGGGAGGCATAGAGGCAAGTAATCAGAAATATTAAGCGAAATTGAGAATTTTTTCTTGAAAAGAAGAGTGAATATGATTAATGGTACATAGAATTGATGGAGAGTAAATAGGTAAGAAGCCTATTGAGATTTTGGGGTAATTTCAGTGCCAAAGAAACAATAAACCTTGTCTAACAAGCATCTGACTGATGAGCTTCAAAAGAGAAGCAATATAGAAAAACTGGACAAACTGTAAGGATGGCATAGCCAGGCATGACACTTTAGATGTGACTGAGGAAGATGATAGACCTGGAAGAGTAGCCCAGAAGTTGAAGCCATAGTCGTAAAGAATAATGTACAAGAGGAAAAAGAATCAAAGTCTTTAAACCAACAAAGATCAAAAAAGAAAAAGAAGGACATACTGTAATGGTAAAGGGTTCAATTCAACAAGAAGACCTAGCTATCCTAAACATATGTGCACCCAACATGGGAGCACCCAGATGCACAAAGCAAGTTCTTAGAGACCTTCAAAGAGACTTAGGCTCCCACACAATAATAGTGAGAGACTTCAACACCCCACTGATAGTATTAGACAGGTGATTAAGGCAGGAAATTAACAAATATATTTAGGACCTGAATTCATATTGGACCAAATGGACCTCATAAATACCTACAGAACTCTCCGCCCCAAAACAACAGCATATACATTCTTCTCATTGCCACATATTCTAAAATCAACCACACACTCAGACATAAAATAATCCTCAGCAAATGCAAAAGAACCAAAATCATACCAGCCACTCTCTTGGACCACAGGACAATAAAAATAGAATTCCCAACTAAAAATTGCTCAAAAACATACAATTACATGGACATTAAACTTGCTCCTAAATGACTTTTGAGTAAACAATTAAGCAGAAATCAAGAAGTTTTTGAAACTAATGAGAGCAAATATACAATGTATCAGAATCTCTAGGACACAGCTAAGGGCATATTAAGAGGGAAATTAAACACATACATTAAAAGGTTAGGATGATATCAAGCTAACAAACTAACATCAAAACAAAAATAACTAGAGAAGTAAGAGTAAACCAACCCGAAAGCTGGCAAAAGACAAGAAATAAGCAAAATCAAAACTGAATGGAAGGAGATTGAGACATGAAAAACCATTCAAAAGATCAATGAATTCAGGAGTCTGCTTTTTTAAAAAAATAAAATAAAAAAGAACACTCTTTAAAATAATAAAGAAGCCAAGAAAGAAGATCCAAATACAATTAGAAATAACAAAGAGGATGTTACCACTGACCCGACAGAAATAAAAATAACCATTAGTGACTACGATGCACACCTCTGTGTATACACACTGGAAAATATAGAAGATGTAGATAATTCCTGGACACATACACCATCCCAAGACTGAAATAGAAAAAAAAATTGAATTCCTGAATGATCAATAACACACTTTGAATTTGAATCAGTAATAAATAGCCTACTAAACAAAAAAAAAGTTCTGTGCCAGATGGATGTGTAGCCAAATTCTAACTGATGTCCAAAGAAGAGTTAATACCATTCCTACTGAAAACATTCCAAAAAATGAGGAGTAAGGACTTATTTCTAACTCAGTCTATGAGGCCAGCATCATCCTGATAACAAAATCTGGCAGAGACACAACCAAAAAAAGAAAACTTCAGGCCACTATTCTTGATGAACATTGATGCAAAAATCTTCAACAAAATACTAACGAACCGAATCCAGCAGCATATCAAAAAGCTTATCCACCATGATCATTGGCTTTATCCCTGGGATGCAAGGTTGGTCCAACATATGCAAATTAATAAATGTGATCCATCACATAAACAGAACTAAAGACAAAAATCACATGATTATTTCAATAGATGAAGAAAAGGCTTTCAATAAAATTTAACACACTTCATGTTAAAACAGTAAATTGGAAAAAAGTACCTCAAAATAATAAGAGCCATCTATGACAAATCCACAGCCAACATCATACTGAATAGGCAAAAGCCAGAAGCATTCCCGTTGAAAACCCACACAAGACAAGGATGCCCTCTCTCATCTATTTTACTCAACATCATATTGGAAGTCCTGGCCAGAGCAATCAGGCAAGAGAAATAAATAAAGGGCATCCAAATAGGAAGAGAGGAAGTAAAAATATCCCCATTTACAGATGACATGATTCTACATCTAGAAAACCCCATAGTCTCAGCCCAAAATCTCCTTAAGTTGATGCACAACTTCAGCAAAGTTTCAGGATACAAACTCAATGTACAAATACCACTAACATTCCCATATACCACACATTAAAGCCAATAGCCAAATTAGGAAGGCAATCTCATTCACTATTGCCACAAAAAGAAAAAAAATACCTAGGAATACATTTAACCAGGGAGGTGAAATATCTGTACAATAAGAATTACAAAGCATTGCTCAAAGAAACCAGAGGTGACACAAACAAATGGAAAACCATCCTATGCTCATGGATAGGAAGAATCAACATTGTTAAAATGGCCATACTGCCCAAAGCAATTTATAGAATCAGTGCTATTCCTATCAAACTGCCAATGACATTCTTTATAAAACCAGAAAAAAATTATTTAAAAATGTATATGGAACCAAAAAAGAGCCTAAATAGTTAAGGCAATCCTAAGCAAAAAAATAAACCAGGAGCCACCATGCTACCTGAATTCATAGTACACTACAGTGCTACGGTAACCAAAACAGCATAGCATTGGTGAAAAAAAAACAGACATATGGACCAATGGAACATAATAGAGAGTTCAAAAATAAGACTGCACACATAGAACTATCTGATCTTTGAAAAAGTAAACAAAAACAAGCAATGGGGAAAGGACTCCCTGCTCAATAAATCGTGCTGAGATAACTGCCTGGCCAAACGCAGAAGATTGAAACTGGACCTCTTCCTTACACCGTATACAAAAATCAACTCAACATGGATTAAAGACATAAATGTAAAACCCAAAACTGTAAGAACCCTGGAAGACAACTTAGTCAATACCATTCTGAATATAGAAACTGGCAAAGATTTTATGGCAAAGATTTTATGATGAAGATGCCAAAAGCAATTGCAACAAAAGCAAAAATTGTCAAATGGGATCTGATTAAACTAAGAAGCTGCTACATAGCAAAAGAAACTATCATCAGAGTAAAAAAAACCTACAGAATAGGAGAAAATATTTGCAAACTATGCATCTGACAAAAGTCTAATATCTAGCATCTATAAGGAATGTATACAAATTTACACACACACAAAATAAACAACCTCTTTAAAAAGTAGTCAAAGGACATGGATAGCCACTTTTCAAAAGAAGTCATACATGTGGCCAACAAGCATATGAAAAAAAAACTCAGTATCAGTGATCATTAGAGTCATGCAAATCAAAACCACAATGAGATACCATCTCACACCATTCAGTATGTCTATTACTAAAAACTCAAAAAATAACATACTGGAGAGGTTGCTGAGAAAACAGAATGCTTATACACTGTTGGTGGAAGTATAGATTAGTTTAATCATTCTGGAAGACAGTGTGGCAATTCCTCAAAGAGCTAAAAACAGAACTACCATTCGACCCAGCAATCCCATTACTTGGTATATACCCACACAAATATAAATTGTTCTATCATAAAGACACATGCACACAAATGTTCAGTGCAGCACTGTTCACAATAGCAAAGGCAAGGAATCAACATACATGCTCATCGATGACAGAATGGATAAAGAAAATGTTGTGTATATATACACCATGGAATACTACCCAGGAATAAAAACACATGAGATCATGTCCTTTCCAGGAAAATGGATGGAGCTGGAGGCCATTGTTCTTTTTTTGTTGTTGTTATGTCTTTTTTATTATTATTATTATTATTGTACTTTAAGTTTTAGGGTACATGTGCACAATGTGCAGGTTAGTTACATATGTATACATGTGCCATGCTGGTGTGCTGCACCCATTAACTCCTCATTTAGCATTAGGTATATCTCCTAATGCTATCCCTCCCTCCTCCCCCTACCCCACAACAGTCCCCAGAGTGCGATGTTCCCCTTCCTGTGTCCATGTGTTCTCATTGTTCAATTCCCACCTATGAGTGAGAACATGCGGTGTTTGGTTTTTTGTCCTTGTGATAGTTTGCTGAGAATGATGATTTCCAGTTTCATCCATGTCCCTACAGAGGGCAAGAACTCATCATTTTTTATGGCTGCATAGTATTCCATGGTGTATATGTGCCACATTTTCTTAATCCAGTCTATCATTGTTGGACATTTGGATTGGTTCCAAGGCTTTGCTATTGTGAATAGTGCCGCAATAAACATACATGTGCATGTGTCTTTATAGCAGCATGATTTATAGTCCTTTAGGTATATACCCAGTAATGGGATGGCTGGGTCGAATGGTATTTCTAGTTCTAGATCCCTGAGGAATCGCCACACTGACTTCCACAACGGCTGAACTAGTTTACAGTCCCACCAACAGTGTAAAAGTGTTCCTATTTCTCCACATCCTCTCCAGCACCTGTTGTTTCCTGACTTTTTAATGATTGCCATTCTAACTGGTGTGAGATGCTATCTCATTGTGGTTTTGATTTGCATTTCTCTGATGGCCAGTGATGGTGAGCATTTTTTCATGTGCTTTTTGGCTGCATAAATGTCTTCTTTTGAGAAGTATCTGTTCATGTCCTTTGCCAACTTTTTGATGGGGTTGTTTGTTTTTTTCTTGTAAATTTGTTTGAGTTCATTGCAGATTCTGGATATTAGCCCTTTGTCAGATGAGTAGATTGCAAAAATTTTCTCCCATTTTGTAGGTTGCCTGTTCACTCTGATGGTAGTTTCTTTTGCTGTGCAGAAGCTCTTGAGTTTAATTAGATCCCATTTGTCAATTTTGGCTTTTGTTGCCATTGCTTTTGGTGTTTTAGACATGAAGTCCTTGCCCATGCCTATGTCCTGAATGGTATGCCTAGGTTTTCTTCTAGGGTTTTTATGGTTTTAGGTCTAACATTTAAGTCTTTAATCCATCTTGAATTGATTTTTGTATAAGGTGTAAGGAAGGGATCCAGTCTCAGCTTTCTACATATGGCTAGCCAGTTTTCCCAGTGCCATTTATTAAATAGGGAATCCTTTCCCCATTGTTTGTTTTTGTCAGGTTTGTCAAAGATCAGACAGTTGTAGATATGCGGCATTATTTCTGAGGGCTCTGTTCTGTTCCATTGATCTATATCTCTGTTTTGGTACCAGTACCATGCTGTTTTGGTTACTGTAGCCTTGTAGTATAGTTTGAAGTCAGGTAGCGTGATCTCTCCAGCTTTGTTCTTTTGGCTTAGGATTGACTTGGCGATGCAGGCTCTTTTTTGGTTCCATATGAACTTTAAAGTAGTTTTTTCCAATTCTGTGAAGAAAGTCCTTGGTAGCTTGATGGGCATGGCATTGAATCTATCAATTACCTTGGGCAGTATGGCCATTTTCACGATATTGATTCTTCCTACCCATGAGCATGGAATGTTTCATCCTGATACCAAAGCCAGGCAGAGACACAAACAAAAAAGCAAATTTTAGACCAACATCCTTGATGAACATTGATGCAAAAATCCTCAATAAAATACTGGCAAACTGAATCCAGCAGCACATGAAAAAGCTTATCCACCATGATCAAGTGGACTTCATCCCTGGAATGCAAGGTTGGTTCAATATGCGCAAATCAATAAATGTAATCCAGCATATAAACAGAACGAAAGACAAAAACCACATGATTATCTCAATAGATGCAGAAAAGGCCTTTGACAAAATTCAACAACCCTTCATGCTAAAAACTCTCAATAAATTAGGTATTGATGGGACATATCTCAAAATAATAAGAGCTACCTATGACAAACCCACAGCCAATATCATACTGAATGGGCAAAAACTGGAAGCATTCCCTTTGAAAACTGGCACAAGACAGGGATGCCCTCTCTCACCACTCCTATTCAACATAGTGCTGGAAGTTCTGGCCAGGGCAATTAGGCAGGAGAAGGAAATAATGGGTATTCAATTAGGAAAAGAGGAAGTCAAATTGTCCCTGTTTGCAGACAACATGACTGTATATCTAGAAAACCCCATTGTCTCAGCCCAAAATCTCCTTAAGCTGATAAGCAACTTCAGCAAAGTCTCAGGATACAAAATCAATGTACAAAAATCACAAGCATTCTTATACACCAATAACAGACAGAGAGCCAAATCATGAATGAACTCCCATTCACAATTGCTTCAAAGAGAATAAAATACCTAGGAATCCAACTTACAAGGGACGTGAAGGACCTCTTCAAGGAGAACTACAAACCACTGCTCAATGAAATAAAAAAGGATACAAACAAATGGAAGAACATTCCAGGCCATTGTTCTTAACAAACTAATTCAGGAAGAGAAAACCAAACACCAGATGTTCTCACCTTTAAGTGGGAGCTAAATGATGAAATCACATGAACACAAAGAGGGGAACAATAGACACAAGGGCTTACCTGAGGCTGGATGATGGGAGGAAGGAGAGGATCATAAACAAAATAACTATGGGGGTACTGGGCTTAGAACCCCCATACTGAGTGACAAAATGATTTGTACAACAAACCCCCATGGCACTACTTTACCTATATAAAAAACCTGCACATGTATCCCTGAACCCAAAATAAATGTTTTAGAAAACCAAAAAGCAAAACAAAGTCTAATCAAAAACTTTTCCCCATATCATTCACTGTTATTTTCAACAATCTACGATCTGTGTTTCCCATTCTTCTCCTTTTCAAATGAATTATTTATTAGTTAAGCTGTCTCTGTTCTGCTACTGTATATTAGTTGGGGGAGGGTGGGCAGAACAAGCAATGTCTTTTGAATTCAAAGGTTATTGGACTATGAAGGCACTTTTATGCCTGATGCAGAATAATGTGTATTATTTACAGAACCAGGACCTGAGCTGGATGCTGTTAGTAACAAAATTTTAAGTGCCTCCTTTGTAAACAGAGTATGTTCAATGTGTGAGAGGAAAAGAGAGTGAAATTGGTAGTTGATCACCAGAAAGGCAGATTTTGGCAAAAAACAAAACAAAAACAAACAAACAAAAAAAACACAGTCATTTGCTTACCGAACTTCATTTCATTCTTCTCTTTGAAAAAATATAATTACTAGATTTCCTGGAGGTATGGGAAAATTTGACTTATTTACCAGCCAAACCTCTCACCTCCCAAAAAATCCAGTGAAGTCTTTGGGTCTGTAGTGAATGCTATAGTTTCTGTATCAATGATTCCCAATGACATAATTTCCCTTTTCCACCCAGAGATCACCTGACCACATCTGGAGAAATTTGTGTTTATGAAAACTGGGATGATACTATTGTATTCTAATGGAAAGAATCTTGGGACCCTCATAAACATCATGCAATATACAGGACAGTTGCCACAATAGCATTAGGAGAAATACCTAATGTAAATGATGAGTTAATGGGTGCAGCACTCCAACATGGTATATGTATACATATGTAACAAACCTGCACGTTGTGCACATGTACTAGAACTTAAAGTACAATAAAATAAATAATAAAAAAATAAAGTGAACAATTCCATGGTTTTAGTATATTTACAGAGCTGTGCAGCCATCACCATAATCTAATTTTAAAACATTTTCATCATCCCAAAGAAAGTCCTCTCCCATCACCCCCATCCCCATCCAAAAAAAAAAAAATTATCCATTCAAATGTCAATGGCACCAAGGTTGAGAAACCCTTTACTGAAAAGATGGCATCTTGGTTTGCATGGCTATATGAAACAAAGCACCTCTGCTCACTTGCGTTAGATGTTAAATGTGACACAAGCCTTTCTAGTATTAATATAGCAAAATGTGTTTTTTGAATTATTTTTGCAATACTCTTTCATATGAACAGAATGTTAAATCACTGATCTAAAGCCTTAGAACTTACTACCTCATAGGATTGGTAAGAAGATTAATTATTTTGCTTAGAAAGCATTTAGGACAGTAACTGGTACAAGGTGCAATCTCAGTATGTTTGGTTAAAAATAATGTTTTTGTCTTCCCATTACTTTCTCTTTTGTATGATATAAGTACAGTCATGCACCACATAATAGCATTTCCCTCAACAAATAACGGAACATACAATGGTGGTCCTATAAAGTTACAATAGAGCTGAAAAATTCCTATTGTCTAGTAATGTCATAGCCATTGTAATGTTGTAGCACACTCATTATTCACATATATGTGGTGATGTTGGTGTAAACAAACCTGCTGTACTGCCAGACCTATAAAAGTGTAGCACATTCAGTTAGGATCACTATATAATACTTGGTAATAATAATAAATGACTATGCTATTGGTTTAGGCATTTACTATATTATACTTTTTATCACTATTTTGGAGTGTACTCTTACTTATTTAAAAAAAAAAAAAGTTAACAGTAAAACAGCCTCAGGCAGGGTCTTCAGGAGTTATTCCAGAAGAAGGCATTGAAATTACAGGAGAAGTGCTGTTGCTTCCAAAGAGATTCCAGTAAGACAAGATGTGGAGGTAGAAGACAGTAATATTAATGATATAGGCCTAAGCCAATGTAGGTGTTTATGTCTTAGCTTTTAACAAAAATGTTTAAAAAGTAGAAACAAATTAAAAATATAAAAAGTATATAAAATAAGTATATAAAAATATTTTTGTGCAGCTGTACAATAAATTTGTGTTTTAGTGACATGAGTCACAAATTTTTCAAAATTAAAAATTGTATAAAGTAAAAATGTTACTATAAGCTCAGGTTTATTTACGATTGAAGAAAGAAAATATTTTTATAAATTTAGTGAGTCCTATATATATAGTGTTTATGAAGTCTATAGTAGTGTACAGTAATGCACTGGGCCTTTATATTCACTCACCACTCACTCACTGACTCACCCAGTGTAACTTTCAGTCCTGCAAGCTCTATTCACAGTATGTGCCCTACGTAGTTATACTATTTTTAATCTTCTATACCAATTTTTACTGTATTTTCCTATGTTTATATACATTTAATATACAAATACATAACCATTGTGTTACAGTTGCTTATAGTATTGATACAGTAACATATTGTATAGGATTGTAGCCTAGGAGAAAGAGGCTATACAATAATATGTGTATAGTAGGTATAGCCTCTGCATAGGATAGGTAGGTGCGTAGTAGGCTATACCATCTAGATTTGTGTAAGTACATTCCATGTTGTTCACACAAAGACAAAATCCCCTAAGGATGCATTTCTCAGAATGTATCTCCATCATTAAGCAACATATGACTGGATGGTTATTTTACAATTTCCTTTTGTAGATGAGGAAAATTAGGATACGAAGAGGTTAAATTGGCTATATTTGCAGAGATAGTAAATAATAAAACAGATATAGACCTAGAAAATCTGATTCCCAAGTTCAGGTCTTTGATGCCACACTACAACTTCCTTTCATTGGAAAAGGCAAAGAAGTCCCACAGATGCAGAAATTTTCACTTAAATTAAAAATCTTTTCTTCTCTGTGTCTCAACTGATTATAGAATCGGTTGCCTTTGGAAGCTCAACATTAATGAGAGGTATATTATACATCAATTCAGGTAATTGTAGAAGGGCTCCATGCTATATCCATGCTTCCCATGGAGTGGTAGCCAGAGTAAGCAGAATATAAGATACTGAAATCTCATATTTCATGTAAAGGCTTTCCTGAATAAAATAAGTAACTAAGCTGAGATATAGTTCACCTGCAGGGACTGCTCAGATTCCAGCCTGCTGGGTCACACCAAATGAGTGATTGAAATTTATAGCAAACAGCCTTGTAGCTGAAAATCTGAGAAAAATATCCTGACAGATTCCGTCTTTAGAGTGAGAAAATAAAAAGAGTATATATTCACTGAATTTAGGGAAAAATACCTGTATATAAATCTCTATTCAGTAAAATGTTTGAGAAAATAATGGATCACAGAAAAAATATGACATATAAGAAGAGGAGATCTTTTATGTGTGAGAGGAGTGTGATCTGCCTATAGTGTGAGGCTCTCCATTCTTCCACTCTGTGTCACATGTGCTCAATCC
Organism: Pongo pygmaeus; assembly: GCF_028885625.2. Classification (NCBI taxonomy): domain Eukaryota; kingdom Metazoa; phylum Chordata; class Mammalia; order Primates; family Hominidae; genus Pongo; species Pongo pygmaeus. The sequence goes on from NC_072381.2 coordinate 61,130,622, forward strand.
TTTTGATTAGGAAGTGAAGAACTGATACAGAATGTCAGTCATAACTCAGAATAATGAGTTCAGGGAAGAGATGCCTGATACAAAATGGCCAGTCAGAGCCTTTGGATGTTAAGAAATAGACATCACATTTACATAAGGGTTGTTGATTTAGAACCATTTGACTATAGACCTGAAGGAAGCCATCTTGACAGTCATATAGAGAAAGCCTGCATTCATTTAATTTTGTGTTTTGAATGTTGGCTATGTGCAAGGACACTAATCTAGTTCCAGGAGATGGCACAATAGACAAAACAGATTAAATCCAGGCCCCTTTAAAAGCTAACTTTCTAGCAAGGGAGGGAGATTTAAATAAATAACAACTATATAATGTGAAGCCAGTTTGAGATAAATGTCATTTTTTAAACTAAAATATAGCTGAGGTGTCAAGTATAAATTGAGGGAACATAGGTTGGTTAGCATTATCAGGAAAAGACTTCCTGAAGAAGGGGCATCTGAAGAACTAAAGAAACAAAATAGGACAGCAAGCAAGGAAAACATCTGGGGGAAGGCAGAAGGAATCGTGAATGCAAAACTTGAAATGGAAGCATTTGCATTTTTACAGTGTTTGATGAAAAGAATGACAGAGAGTGTGGTTGAAGCACAATGAATAATAATACAGTTGGCTGTCCATATTCATGGGTTCCACATCCATGGATTCGACCAGCCATAAATTAAAAAAAAAATTGTATCTGTACTGAACATATACAGGCTGTTTTCTTGTTATTTTACCCTAAACAATATGTCATCACAACTACTTACAGAGAAGCTACATTGTATTAGATATAAGTAATCTAAAGATGATTTTAAGTATACAGGAAGATGTACATAGGCTATATGCAAATAATAAACCATTTTATATCAGGGACACAAGCATCTGTGAGTTTTGGTATCCATGGCAGATCCTGGAACCAATCTTCCACAGATACTGAGGGATGACTGCATTTGAAGGAAATGAGGTTGTAGAGTAAGCCAAGAGCAAGAGCATGTATGGCCTTTTAGGCTAAATAAGCACTTCCAAGTGAATTATAATGAAAGGCCATGTAATCATTTGGCTGAGTAGGTAATGTGATGAAATTTACAGTTGTGCATAGGGCAAAAGTTTTGATAGGCAAGAATAGAAGCAAAGATGTTAGAAGAGAGGCTCTAAACATGTTAGAAGGCTAATAAAGATTATAGGAGAAAGATGGCCCTGCTTGTATCTAGGGTGGTGGCAGTGGCGATGGAAATAATGCAAAGAATATATTTGGAAAATAAAGATAAAAGAATTTAGCAAAAAATAATAGGAAAAAGAGGAGCAAAGGCAGATCATAAAAGCTGAAAAGAAATAACAATGTGGTACATTTAAATCCAAATATATCAATAACCACATTAAATATTAATGATTTAAACACCCTAATTTAAAAGGCAGAAGTTGTCAGATTGTCTAAGAAAGCAACACACTACTATATGCTATGTATAAGACAATATAAAGACACAGATTAAAAGCAAACAGATGTAAAAATAATATGTACCATGCTAACACAAATAAAAAGAAAGTTGAAGTAGCTATATTACTATAAGACAAAGTAAATTGCAGAACAAGAATGCTGTCAGGAAACAAAGGGAGTCTTTTTATCTAAAAGGCCAATTCAATAGAAGATATAATAATCCAAAATTCATATGAGTCTAAACACAATCTGTATGTTAAATGTAAAGGAGAAAAATTCACTATTGTAATATGAAATGTAAACATCCTTAACTATCTCAATACTTCATAGACAATTAGACTGAAAATAAATGAGAATATAGAAAACTTCAACACAATCAACCTGACAAACTGATATTTATAAAACATTTTATCTAATAGCAGCAGAAAACACATTCTCTTCAAGTAGACACTGAACCTTTACCAAGATGCACCATAAAGTCTATCAAACACAAGCCAATAAATGCCAATGCATTCAAATCACACAGACTATATTATCTGACCACAATAAAATTAAATGAAAATTTAGTCAGTCAATAATCATCATTAACATTATTGTCATCATCACCAACATCATTGTTATCATGACCATTTCTAATATTTGGGGAATTCAATGGGAAATTGTATATTTTAAAACTTGGTAAGCTATATATACCATTATCATAAACCCAGTATATTACTTAATGGAAAAACATTAGAGTCATTTCCATCATCCTGAGAAACATTGCAAAGATGCCTACTATCTTAGCTGCTCCTCAGCACTGTAATAGAGGTATTAGCCAATGCAATTAGACAAGACAAATTGGACACGTAAGAATGCTAAAGAATGCATAAAGCTATCTCTTTTACAAGAGTATAATTGTCTTCTTGGGAAACTCTACATCAACGATTTAAAAAATACTAAATGATATGAGGATGACGTAAAATGACGAGATATAAAAATACCACACTTTGGGAAGTCAAGGCGCAGGGATTGACTGAGCTCAGGAGTTCAAGACCAGACTGGGCAACATGGCAAAACCTTGCCTCTACCAAAAATACAAGAAATTAACCGAGCGTAGTGGGTCATGCCTGTGGTCCCAGCTACTTGGGAGGCTGAGGTGGGAGGATCGTTTGCACCAGGGAGGTAGAGGTTGCAGTCAGCCAAGATTGCACTACTTCACTCCAACCTGGGTGACAGAATGAAGCACCATCTTGTTACCAGGGGTCCTTGCTCCCAGAGCTCCCAAGATGGTGGCAGGCCACTTCAAAAATGGCAGCGGGCCACTTCCAAGATGGTGGCAAGCCTCATGTTCTCTGACCTGGGGTTCTTGGCCTCACGGATTCCAAGGAATGGAATCTTGGGTCATGTGGTGAGTGTTGTAGCTCTATTAGAAGCCCTGGGTCACGGAAGAGAACTGTGGAATCCAGTGACTAGTGTTCAGCTCAATTAAGACGAACCCGGGCATTTAGCCATGCAGGAACAATGGCAAGCCTTTAGCCTGATTGGGAGCAGCAATGGGCACCTTGCTGGATCAGGAGCACAGCAGAGACCCTGCTGGATCCGGAGGGATGGAAGTCAGCTGCGGGTCTGCTACAGCGGCAAATGGCACTGGTGGAGGGCAAACGGCACTGGTGGACAGCAAACGAAAGCTCAGCTTGAGCCATAAAAACACGGACCAGAAGAGAGTGCAGTTGCAAGATTTAATAGAATAAAAACAGAGCTCCCATACAAAGGGAGGGGACCCAAAGAGGGTAGCCGTTGCCGGCTCAAATGCCTGGGTTTATATCCTGATCATTGTTGTCCCTCTGCTGTGCTCTCATGAGATACTGATTGGCTATTTCTTTACCTCCTGTTTTTGCCTAATTAGCATTTCAGTGAGCTCTCTTTACTACCTGATTGGTGAGCTCTCTTTACTAACTGATTGGTCGGGAGTGAGCTAAGTTGCAAGCTCCATGTTTAAAGGTGGATGTGGTCACCTTCCCAGCTAGGCTTAGGGATTCTTAGTGAGCCTAGGAAATCCAGCTAGTCCTGTCTCTCAATCTCAAAAAAAAAAAAATCAGTAAAAATCAATGGCCATAGATCAACTTCCTGCATGACAGGGTGAGCTCTGCTGGTTGACTCCCCAGTGAATTTTGGAAATTTTGGAAACATTTACTTTAAAATTGTTATACAACTGAACTGGTGTCCACTCTCTAAGCACAGTAAGACCAGATAGCCACAGTGAGAATTTGCAGAGTAGGAAGGACACGCTTATTTGTAAGGCACCAAGCAAGGAGGACCAGGCAGCTAATGCTCAAATTCTGACCTCCCAGTGGCTTGCAGGTAAAGGTTTTCAAATGCAGGAGTAAATTTCAGGCAAGAAAAAGTTACAGACAAAATGGTAAATCAATACAGGGAGGTTACAAATTGATTCGGGCCTAAAAAGTGGGATATCTTTCAGCAGGTGCTTATAGATTATAAGTAGATTCAAACATTTTCTTATTTGTAATTGGTAAAGGAAGAGAAACATGGTTTAAAAATTTAGAATCAGCAGAAAACCATTATTAGCTCTGGCTCATGGGTGTGACTCCCTCTAGGGCTCTCAGGAAGAAATTCAGAACAAATAATAGTTCAGAGTTCAGTCCTCCCTTCTTTCTTATCTGAAGTTTATTTGTTGACAGATCCATTTAGTGGGAGTCTAGCTTTCTGAAAAACAGCACAGAGGTGTATGTTCAGATGTTATCATGAGCACATCTCCTGACTCTAACTTTGCTATTGTTTTAGACTACTATTGCTTTCTTGCTTATCAAGTCACTTTACTTCTCATGGCTAACTAGGTGCCTGGAATTTCTCTTGAAGATACTGAAGATTTTCCTTTATTTCCATGCCTTGGGGCAGGAGTACAGGCCCCTAAGAAGGAATCTCCGCTCTGTCTCAAAATAGTCACTTGAAATAGTCCTAAGGGCAAATAACAAATGAACAAACACATATTCAAGAAACTATGAAAATTTGGTAGAGTATGTGAGGGTCTGCCCTCTCCTCTCCTACATCCTCTGCTTCTCTCCCCCATGCTTTTCTTCCCTCCTACATCCCAGCTAGTTAAGGGAGAGAATCAACTCTAGACTGCTGCAACCCAAAAAACAGGGCTCCTTCTACCCTCAGCTCTCAGCCAAAAGGTTTTCTTACTAGGGGCAGGACTTCACATTTTTCATCTTGCCCCTTGTTTTCTGTTGCTGAAACTAAGTCCTGGGTGAGTGTAGTCAAGAGGTGGTGGCTCCCTTCTGCCCAGCCCATGCTCATGGAACAGAAGCTCTGCCTTGGGCTTGGCTCACAGGCAATACTGGCGACACAATTTCCTTCCCTTAGCTCTGTAGACAGAGGTTCCATCCCCAAAGAAGCAAGCCAAAAGGATCCTGTTGCTAAATGTGCAGCTACTACAAGGGGGTGTCACTCAAAAAGAAGCTTGCCATTGTCTCTCCTCCCACTCCCTGCTACAAAGCCCTGGTTCAGAGATTTTAGCTAGAGTGCAGGGAGAACCAGTCAGTAAAACAGCTCCTAACTTATCTTTTAAATAACATATTTCATTTGCAATGAGTGTAGAAAAGTTTAAATCTAAGAAGTTTCTCAAAACAGTGAAGGTTATGGTGAAGAAAATTGGGAGGAAATTTGAGGATCTAATAAAGATGTGGCCTAGACTGTAGGCTAGGTAGTTTGCAAAAAAAAAAAAAAAAAAAAAAATCAGACAGCTAGAAGAGCTCTTCTGAAGTAAGAACAAAATATCAAACACTGACTCAGAAACTATTCCTTGGAAAGAGCCTCCAATTTGAATAGGCTAGTTCATACAGAAATTTTTGCTGCAGGACAGTGTTGTAAATAATACAGCAATTGGCCCATAATGAGTAGAGTTTAACAGCTGGATATGACTAGAAAAAGAGTGGGTGAGAGAGCTCTACCACAGTCATCACAGAGTAATCACGGGTATACTCAAAACTGTACATTTTTGAGGAGCAACATCAGAGACTTAACACTGTGCGAGGGAATTAGTTTTACTAAAATAATTTGGTAGTCACTGAAAAATGAGAAAACTAATAACAAAGACAAGCTTGGGGTGGGGGGAATATACCCAAAGATTTTACAATATGTTATTAAAAATGTCCAGTGTCCAAGAAGATATTATCGGGCATGCAAATAGTAAGACAGCAAATAATGCTTGTGAGATCATTCAGATTTTGGATTTAAAAGGAAAAGATTTCAAAGTAGCTATTATAATTATGTTCACAGAAGTAAAGGAAATCTCGATTAAAGAAGTAAAGGAAGGTATAATTACGATGTCACATCAAATAGAGAATTTCACTAAAGAGAGAAAAATACAATATATAAGCAATCAAACAACTCTAAGGAAAGAAACTAAATAATCCAATTAAAAAATAGGCAAGGGATCTAAATAAATGTGTCAAAAGAAGACATAAAAATGACAATCAAATACATGAAAAAACTGCTTAACCTCACAAATCACTAGGAAAATACAAATTAAAACCACAATGAGGCATCACATCACACCTGTCAGAATGGCTATTATCAAAAAGACAAATGTTAGCAAGTATTAGCAAGGATGTGGAATAAAGGGAACCCTTGTACATTGTGGAAATGTAAATTAGTACAGCCATTGTGGAAAATAGTAGACAGTATGGAGTTTGCTCATAAAACTAAAAATAGAATTACCATGTGATTCAGTAATCCCACCTCTGGATATTTACCTCCCAAATTTAAAATCAGTATGTCAAAAAGTAGTCTGCACTCCCATGTTCACTGCAGGGTATACCATGTACACACACACACACACACACAAACACACACACACACATAAATATATACTGAACATCACAACGGCCAAGTTATGGAATAAACTGAAGTGTCCATCAACAGATAAATGGATAAAGAAAAGATGGTAAAAATACACAGTGAGATATTATTTAGCCTTAGAAAAGAAAGAAATGTTGTCTTTTGTGACAACCTTGATGGAATTGGAGAATATTGTGCTAAATGAAATAATACAGGCACAGAAAGGAAAATAATGCATATTCTCACTTATATGTGAAATCTCAAGCATCAAACTAAAAGGAGGAGAGAATAGAATGGTGATGACCAGAAGATGATGGTCAAAGTGTATAAGATCTCAATTAAACAGAAGGAATAAATTTTATTATTATTTTTTACTCCAAGATCTATTACATAGTATGGTGAGTATAGTAAATAATGATGTATTGTACATTTCAAAACATCTAAGAGAATAAATTTTAAATGTTTTTACCACAAAAAGAAGTATTTTAAAAAGGTGGATATTTTAATTAACTTGATGCAATTATTCCATATTATATTTATAAATCATAAAATTCTTTTTTACCCCAGAAAAAATACAACTATATTCTGTCAATTTACAAGTAAAAAATAAAAATTAAAAAAATGCACAAGAATAAACAATCTCTCAAAAAGAAAAATTACAATAACTGAAATTATAAAAATACATTAGAGTGGCTCAATAATAGATAAGAACTAGCAAAAGTAAAAATTAGCAAACTTGAAGATAGAATGAAAAAGGTTATGTGAGTTGAGAACAAAGAGAAAAAATAATGAAGGAAATAAAGACAGCCTCAGAGAAATATGGGAAATATGGACAACATTAAGCACACCAACATACACATAATATGAATATCAGAGGACTGGAAAGAAAAAAAAGTTATTCAAAGATATGCTAGCTGAAAAGTTCCCCAATTTATTGAAAAAACAATAAATTTAGATATTTAATAAATAATATAAATAATATAAACAAATTTAGATATTTCAAGAAACTCCAAGTAGGATAAGCACATAGAGTCCCACAGACACACCATAGTAAAAATACTCAAAGTTTTACAGATAGCAATCTAAAACAACAAGAGAAAATGCTTCTCACAAGAGATCCCCAGTAAAACTAATGGCTGTCTTCTCAGTAAAAATAGTGGATGCCCAAAGAGAATCAGATAACCTATTCAAAATTCTCAAAGAAAAAAGTATCAATAAAGAACCCTATATCAAGCAAAGCTATTGTTCAAAAATAAAGGTAAGATAAAGGTGTTCCCAAATGAATAAAACTGACAGAATATGGTGCTAATAGACATATCTTACAAGAAGTAGTAAAGGAAGTTCTTCAGGCTGAAAGCAAGTAACTACAAATGGTCACTTGAATTCATATAAACAGCAAAAGCATTGATAAAGTTACTCACATAACTATAATATATACTATTAATACAGATCCTTTTCTTTCTTTTATTAACTAACAGAATTAGCAATTGAATAGAATTATGTTTATAATGCATTTTAGGCTCATAACACATACAAATGTAATGTATACGTAATATGTTTGTGAATAATGGCACAAAGAAGGTGGGCTGGAGAAAAGCCATAATGGGCTAAGGTAATAATGACAGGTTATAATATAATAATTATGAAAATGTATTGTTTGGTTTGTAAAATTAATAGATGTAGTAAGTAGAACAATAATACCCCAAAAGGAGGGTAAAAAGAAATGGAGCTACATAGAAATAATGTTTCTATATATTACTGGAATTAGGATAGCATGAATCTGAAGCTAATTTTGCTAAGTGTATATGGTAAACCCTAGAGAACCTACTCTCAAAATAACTTAAAATACTGTGAAAAATTTACTAATAAAATAAAATTTTATGTTATAAAACATTTACTCAATCAAAAAGAAAGCAGTAAATGAGGAAAAGAAGAAAAACAGACATAGACATATGGAAAACAAAAAAGAAAAATGGGAGATGCAAATTTAACCACATCAATAGTAACATTAAATGTGAATAAACAAGCAAAAAAAAACCCCACAGATTATCAGGTTGGTTAAAAACAGGACTTAACTAAATGTTGTCTACAGGAGACAAACTTTAGATTCAAAGACACAAATAGGTTGAAAATAAAAGAATGAAAAAAGATATTCCAGGCAATAGTAATCACAGATCACAGTAAATGTAGATTAGCTATACTAACATCCAATAAACTTGGACAAAAAATGTTTACTAGAGATAAAGAGAGATATTTTATAACAATGAAAAGTTTAATTCATTAGGAAAATATAATAAATATAAATATGTATGCAATCAATAATGTAACACCAAAATATATGCAACAAAGAAGACAGAAATGAAGGAAGAAACAGACAATTCAACAATAATAGGCTGATGCATCAGTATTCTACTTTCAATGACAAAGTAACAACTAGACAGGAGATTAACAACAAAATAGACTTAAGCCACACTATAAACTATCTAGACCTACTAGACATCAAAAGAACACTCCTTCCTAAATAAACAACAGAATATAAATTCTTCCTCCCCACACACAGAGAACATTCTTTATAATAGATCATATGCTAGGACATAAAACAAATCTTAATAAATTTAAAGAATTGAAATAGTTAAAATATGTACTTCAACTACCAAAGCATGAAGTTAGAAATCAATAGCAAGACAAATTTGGAAAGTTTACAAATATGTGGGAATTAAACAAAACACTCCTGGATAACCAACAGATCAAAAAACAAAATCAAGGCTGGGCATGGTGGCTCATGCCTGTAATCCCAGCACTTTTGAACGCCGAGGAGGGAGGATCATGAAGTCAGGAGTTTGAGACCAGCCTGACCAACATAGTGAAACCCTGTCTCTACTAAAAATACAAAAAATTAGCCGGGCATGTTGGCAGGCACCTGTAATCCCAGCTACTTAGGAGGCTGAGGCAGGAAAATCGCATGAACCTGGGAGGCGTTGGTTGCAGTGAGCTGAGATCACATCATTGCACTCCACCCTGGGCAACAATGCAAGACTCCATCTCAAAAATAAAATAAAATAAAATAAATAAATAAAATAAAATAAACTATAAAAAGGAAAATAAAAAAATTTTTGAAAGAGTAAAAAGACATGACATCAGAATTTATGGGATATTGCTAAAGCAGTGCTGAGGGTTAAGTGTATAGCTTCAATAGCCTTAAAAACTTAAAAAGAGCTGAAAAAGAAAAAAATCTGAAATCTAACTTTCCACCTTAGACAGTAGTAAAAGCTAACTTTCCACCTTAGACAGTAGTAAAAGATGGCAAACTAAACCTTAAGCAGAAAGAATGAAGACAATTAATAAACATTAGAGTGGATATTAATGAACTAGGGAATAAAAAAAGAATAGATAAAATATATAAAACCAAAAGGTGGTTTTTGGAAAGTTTGACCAAATTAACAAGGCTTTACCTATGTGACCAAGGAAAACAAGATAGAAGATGCAAATTAATACAATAAGAAAATGAAAAAGGAGACAGTACTACAGACTTTATAGAAATAGAAAGGATTATAAACACTATGAACAACTGTATACCAACATATTAGATAACTTAGATGAAATAGATAATTTCTAAAAGACACACTCTACCCAAATTGATTCAAGTAGGCAGACAATCTGAATAAACCTATAACAAAAGAAGAAATTGAATCAGTGATCCAATGACTATGAATAAAATTTCAAACACAAAAGCCTTCATTGCTTAATTCTACCAAACATTCAAAAAGAAAGTAATACCAATTCTTTACCAACTTTTCCAGAAATATTGAAGAAGGCACTTCTCAATTCATTCTATAAGGCCAATATTAACCTGATACCAAAACCAGACAGAGGCATCATATGTGTCATATAAGTAAAGCAAACTACAAGCCAATATTTCTTATAAATATATACACAGAAATCCTCAAAACAAACACAAAGCACTACCAAACCAAATTCAGTAACATACAAAAAGAACAATATAACATAGACAAGTAGGACTTAACCCAGAGATGCAAGCTTGGTGTAACATGAAAATTAATTAATGTAATACATCTTATCAACAGACTAAAAAGCCAGAATTGCATGATAGTATCAATAGGTAAAGAAAAAAATGTCTCATAAAATCCAACACCCTTACTTTTTCATGATAAAACCACAAAAAAACTAGGAATAGAACTTGTTTTAGTCAGGGCTTTCCATGGAAACAGAATAGAAAATATAAATTAATTAGTTTGTATTTAATTTCTTTATATATACAGATTATAAACCATATTCATATAAATATAAGCCAAGACCATAAGAAATCTGTTTTGTTTTTTCAAAAAATAATGCTAGGAAAACTGGATGCTCACATGCAAAAAAATTAATATAAACCCATACCTTATGCCACATACAAAAATTAACTCAAGATAATTTAAATATCCAAATATCAGAGCTAAAACTATTTTTAAAAAGCATATGGGTAAACCTCCATAACTTTGTATTTGGCAAAGAATTATTCGATGTAATCCAATATGCCCAAACAATAAAATAAAAAATAGCCTAATTGGATTTTTTTAAAAATTAAAAACTTCTATGCTTCAAAGCATATCATCAAGACAGTGAAAAGAGAGATGGGCACTGTTTCTCATGCTTGAAATCCAAGTGACTCAGATGACTGAGGTGGGAGGCTTGGTTGAGGCCAGGAGTTTAAGGCTGCAGTGAGCCATGATCCAGCCACTGCATTCCAGCCTGGGTGACAGAGGAAGACCCTGTCTCTGAACAGAAAACAAAACAAAACAAAAATAATGTGAAGACAACTCACAGAATGAAATGTCTTTGCAATTATGTATCTGGTGAAGGACTTGTTTCTAGAATACATAAAGAACACTTACAACTCAATGATAAAAATACAAATGAACTAATTTAAAAATACACAAAAGCTCTTAATATATTTTTTCCAAAGAAAATATACAAATGACCAAGATAACTGAAAATATATGTCCACACAAAAACTTGTTCACAAATGTTGATAGTAATATAATTCATGATAGCCTAAAAGTGGAAAAAATTCAGTTGTTCATCACTGGAAAAATGGATAAACAAATCGTGGTATATCTATACAATGGAATATTGTTTGGTCATAAAAATGAAATACTGATACATGCTATAACATCAATGCATTTTGAAAGCATCATGCTAAGTGAAAGTATACAGTTACAAAATTTCTCGTATATGATTTTATTAATTTGAAAGTTCACAATAGAGAAATTTATAGAGATAGAAAGTAGATTAATAATTTCTTAGAGCTGAGTAGGAGATCTAAGGGTTAGGGGAAATAGTTTAAAAATATAAACTTTTTCTGGAGATGATGAAAGTGTTTTAAAATTGTGGCAGTAGTCACATATATCTGTCAATATACAAAAAACACTGAACTACGCATTTTAAAGGGGAAAATTTTATGTTATATAAAGTATAGCTCAATATATCTGTTTCAAAATTACATTCATGGGAGGAAGGGTAGAGCAAGATGGAGGAATAGAAGGCTCCCCACTGATTGTTCCACTGGCAAGCACACCAATTTAACAAATGTCTACACAAAAAAGTACCTCATTTGAACCAAAAACCAGGTAAATGCTCACAGTACCTAGTTTTAATTTTATATCACTGAAATGGGCAGTTATAGGTAGAAAAATAAACAGTCTTGAATTGCCAATGCTAACCCTTCCTCATACCCCAGCAGCATGGTGCAGACAGTGTGCTGGGGAGAGGGAGAGCACAGTAAATGTGAGGCAGTGAACTCAGGACTGCCCTGTAATAGCAGAAAACAAAACTGAACCAAACTTAGCTGATGCCTGCCCATGGAGGCAGAATTTGAATCATCCGTAGCCAGAGGGGAATAGTCATCATAGTGGTCCAAACTTCATTTACACCAAGCTTCCCCACTATTTTCTAAAGTGCTCTGGGACTCTAAATTAACTTGGAAGACAGTCTAGGCCAAAAGACTGCAACTCCTAGGCAAGTCCTAGTGCTAAACTGGGCCAAGAGCCAGTAAACTGGGAAGGCAAACAGCTTACTGAGACACCAGCTGGAGCAGCTAAGGTAATACTGGCATCGCCCTTTCATAGCCCCAGGCTTCACAACTGGTAGCTCCTCTTGAGGAGATGAGAAGAAAGAGTGGGGAGGACTTTGTCTTGCATCTTGGATACCAGCTCAGCCTTAACAAGATAGGGCACCAGTCAAAGTCATGAGCCCCCTGTCCAAGCCCTAGCTCCTGGGCAACATTTTGAGACATGCTCTGGACCAGAAGAGAACCTGCTTCCTTGAAGAGAAAAACCCAGTTCTGGCAGGATTCATCACCAGCTAACTGAAGAGCCCTTGAGCCCTGAATCACTAGCAGCAATAACCACCTAATACCTCAAGGGCCTTAGGTGAGACTCTAAGAGACTTGCTGGCTTGACATAAGACTCAGCAAATTCCCAGCTGTGGTGTCAATAGGGCAAGACTTCTTCCACTTGAGAAAAATGAAGGAAAAAGTAAAGAGTACTCTGTCTTGTACCTCAGATACCAGCTTGGCCATAGGGTTGTAAAACATTAAGTGGGCTCTTGGGATCCCCAATTCCAGGACTTCATTCTTTGATGGCATTTCTGGACCTGCTCTGAGCCAGACAGGAGCCCACAAACCTGAAAGTTGAGACTCAGCCCAGGCAGTATTCACCACAAGCTCACCGAAGAGCCATTGAGTCTTAACGGAATATTGGCAGGAGACTGGTAGTACTTCTCAAAGGCCTGTGGTGGTGGTGGCCACAGGATGAGTCCCCTCTGCCTTCAAAAAAGGAGAGAAGGATGAGAAGGATTGCACCTTGCAGTGTGAGTGCCAGCTCAGCTGCAGTACAATAGAACACCAGGTAGAGTTTTTAGGTTTTTGACTTTAGTCTCTGGCTCCCAGATGACACCTCTGGATGTGGCCAGACCCTGGGTACACATTGCCCTGAAAAGAAGGACACAGGCCTGGCTGGCTTCACCATTTACTGATTGCAGAGCCCTAGGGCCTACAGCAAACATAGGTGACAGCCAGGGAGTTGTTAAAGCAGGCTTTGGATAAAACACAGCGCTGTGTGGACTTCAGGTCTGACTCAGCACAGTCTGAGTTGTGGTGTCCGTAGGAATGCTTGTGTCAGTCCACCACAGCTCTAGTGCCTAAGAAAGACAGAGAAACTCCGCCAGGCATGGTGGCTTATGCCTGTAATCCCAGCACTTTGGGAGGCCGAGGAGGGTGGATCACCTGAGGTTGAGAGTTCAAGACCAGCCTGACCAACATGGAGAAACCCCATCTCTATTAAATATACAAAATTAGCCAAGTGTGGCAGCACATGCCTATAATCCCAGCTACTCAGGAGGCTGAGGCAGGAAAATTGCTTGAACCCAGAAGGCAGAGGTTGTGGTGAGCTGAGATCACGCCATTGCACTCCAGCCTGAGCAAAAAGAGCAAAACTCCATCTCAAAAAAAAAAAAAAAAAAAAATTGAAGGGGAGAGACATTCCATTTGTTTGGGAAAAAAAATAAGAATAAGAAAAGAGAACAAGAGTCTCTGCCTGGCAATCTAGAGTATTCTTCTGAATCTTTTCCAAGACCATCAAGAAGGTGCCTCTATGAATCTGCAAGAACCACAGAATTACTGGGCTTGGGTGCCCCTTAGAGCAGATATAGCTTAAATCACAACACCCAAATCATCTCAAATATCTGGAAAACCTTCCCAAGAAGGACAGGTACAAATAAGCCCAAACTGAGAAGACAACAATAAATACCTCACTCTTCAATTCACAGGCACAGACGAATATCAACAAGTGTAAAAGCCATTCAGGAAAACATGACCTCAGCAAATGAACTAAATTAGGTACCAGGGACCAATCCTGGAGAAACAGAGGTATGTGACCTTTCAGATAGAGAATTTAAAAGTCACTGTTTTGAGGAAAATCAAAGAAATGCAAGATAACACAGAGAAGAAAGAATTTTATCTGACAAATTTAACACAGACATTGAAATAAATGAAAAGAATCAAGCAGATACTCAAGCTGAAAAATGCAATTGACATACTGAAGAATGCATCAGTCTTTTAATAGCAGAATTCATCAAGCAGAAGAAAGAATTAGTGAGCGTGAAGACAGGTTATTTGAAAATACACAGTCAGAGAAGAAAAATTGATAAGAATAAAATCAATACAACACACCTACAGGATCTAGATAATAGCCTCAAAAGGGCAAATCTAAAAGTTAATAGCCTTATCAAGGAGGTAGAGAAAGAGATAGGGGTGGAAGGTTTATTCAAAAGGATAATAACAGATAATTTTCTATGCCTAGAGAAAGTTATCAATATACAAGTACAAAAAGGTTAGGGTAACCTAAACCCAAAGGCTCATGGTAACCTCAAACCAAAAAACATTCGACAAATATACAAAAGCTAAAAAGCAAGAAATTAAATCACATCACCAGAGAAAGTCACCTTCACTAAAAAGAAGGCAAGAAGGAAAGAAGGAAGAAGAGACCAAAAAAAAAAAAAAAGAAAACAAATAACAACATGGCAGAAGTAAGCCCTTACTTAACAATATAACATTGAATGTAAATTGATTAAATTTTTCAATAAAAAGGCATAGAGTGGGTGACTGGATTTTATAAAAATGATCCAATGAACTGTTGCCTATAAGAAACACACTTTAGGCCAGCATGGTGGCTGACACCTATAATCCCAGTTCTTTGGGAGGCCGAGGTGGGTGGATCTCCTGAGGTCAGCAGTTCAAGACCAACTATGGCCAATATGGTGAAACCCCATCTATACTAAAAATACAAAATTAGCTGGGCATGGTGGCACTTGCCTGTAATCCCAGCTACTCAGGAGGCTGAGGCAGAAGAATCACTTGAACCCGGAGGCAGAAGTTGGAGTGAGCAGGGATCACGCTACTGCACTCCAGCCTGGTGGACTGAGCAAAAGTCTGTCTCAAAAAACAAACAAACAATCAAACAAAAAAAGCACACTTTGCCTATAAAGACACACATAGACTAAAAACAAAAGGATGGAAAAGATATTCTATGCCAATGTAAAACAAAGAACAACAGGAGTAGCTATACTTATATTAGACAAAATTGATTTCAAGACAAAAACTATAAGAAGAGATGACGAAGGTCACTATATAACAATAAAGGGGTTAATTCAGCAAAAGGATTTAACAAATTTACATGTAATTGCACCCAACACTAGATCACCCAGATATATAAGCAAATATTGTTAGAGCTAAAGAGAGAGATCAGCCTCCATATAATAATAGCAAGAGACTTCAATATCTCACTTTCAGCATTGGATAGATCTTGCAGACATAAAATCAACAAAGAAACATTGGACTTACTCTGCACTATAGGCCAAATGGACCTAATATATATTTACAGAACATTTCATCTAACGGTGGAAGAACACATACTCTTTTCCTCAGCACATGGATCATTCTCAAAGATAGACCACATTTTAGTTCACAAAATGCCTTAAAACTTTCAAAAAATTTGAAATAATATCAAGCATCTTCTCTGACCACAATGGCATAAAACTATAAAACAATATCAAGAGGAATTTGGGAAACTACACAAACACATGAAAACAAAGCAAGAGACTCTTTCATGACCAGTAGGTTAATGACAAAATTAAGAAAGAAATTGAAAAGTTTCTTGAAACAAATAAAAATTGGAACACAACATACCAAAACCTATGGGATACAGTGAAAGCAGTACTAATAGGGAAGTTAATAGTTGTAAGAGCCTATGTCAAAAAAGAAAAACTTCAAATAAACAACCTAGTGTTCCATCTTAATGAACTAGTGAAGCAAGAGCAAACTAAACCCCCTATTAATAGAAAAAAAGAAATAATACAGATCAGAGAAGAAATAAATACATTTGAAATAAAGAAAGCAATGGAAAAGATTAATGAAATGAAAAGTTGGCTTTTTGAAAAGATAAAAAAAACTGAGAAAACTTTAGTCAGACTAAGAAAAACAGAGAGAAAACCCAAGTAAATCAAAATTACAGATGAAAAAGGAGACATTACAACCAGTAATTACAATTAATATTACAAGTAATAGTGAAGAAATTTAAAGAATCATTAGTTGCTACTATGAGAAACTTTATGCCAATAAATTGGAAACTCTAGAAGAAATGGACAAATTCCTAGATATACATAACCTGCCAAGATTGAACAATACAGAAATTTAAAACCTGAACAAGATTGAAGCCATAATGAAAAGTCTCCCAGTAAAATAAAGTCTGGGGCCTGATGGCTTCACTGCTGACTTCTAAGAAACATTTAAGGAAAAACAAATACCAATACTATTCAAATTGTTTCAAAAAACAGAGGAAGAGGGAATGCTTCCAAAATCATTCTACAAGGCTAGTATTATCCTATAGTAAAACCAGACAAAGACACATCAAAAGAAGAAGAAGGAGAGTAAAAGAAAGAAGAAAAGAAAGAAAGAAAGAGGGAGACGGAGAGAGAGAGAGAGAGAGAGAGGAGAGAGAAAGAAAGAAAGAAAGAAAGAAAGAAAGAAAGAAAGAAAGAAAGAAAGAAAGAAAGAAAGAAAGGAAAGAAAGAAAGAAAAAAAAGAAAGAAAGGGAGAGGAAAGAAAGAAAGGCAGAGAGAAAGAAAAAGAAACAAAGAAGGAAAGAAAGAGAAAGAAAAAAGAAAGAAAGACTACAAGCCAATATTTCTGATGGATTTTGATGTAAAATCATCAATGAAATACTAGCAAACCAAATTCAACAATATATTAAGAAGATTACTCATCATGAACAAGTGGGATTTCTCTCTGGGATGCAAAGATGGTTCAACATGGGGAAATCAATCATTGTGATACATTGTAGCAACAGAATGAAGGACAAAAAACATATGATAATTTCAATTGATGCTAAAAAGGCATTTGATTAAATTCAATATCACTTTATAATAAGAATCTTCAAAAAACTGTTTATAGAAGAAACATACCTCAGCATAACAACATCCAGATATGACAGAGCAAAAGCTGGTTTCATGCTGAATGAGGAAAAATGGAAAGCCTTTCCTCTAAGATCTGGAACACAACAAGGATGCCTAATATTACCACTGTTACTCAACAGAATTTGGAAGTCCCAGCTAGAGCAATCAAATAAGAGAAATAAATAAATTGCATCCAAATTAGAAAGGAAGAATTCAAATTCTCCTTGTTGGCAGGTGATATGATCTTATATTTGTAAAAACTAAAGACTCCATCAAAAAACTATTAAAACTGATAAATTCAGTAAAGTAGCAAAATACAAAATCAACATACAGGATACAGTAGTGTTTCTATATGTCAACAGTGAACAATCTGAAAAAGACATAAAAAATTAATCTCATTTATGGTAGCCACAAATAAAATTAAATATCATGGAATTAACTTAATTCCAAGATAAGTTGAAAATTCTCTATAATTAAAACTATAAAACAGTGATCAACAAAATTGAAGAGGACTCAAAGAAATGGAAATATATTATTCTATGTTTATGGTTTGGAAGAATCCATCTTGTTAAAATGTCCATACTACCCAAAGCAAGCCATAGATTCAATGCAATCCCTATCAATATATCAATGATAATTTCCACAGAAATAGAAAAAAATGATCCCAATATTTATATGGAACCACAAAAGACCCAAAATAGCTAAAACTATCTTAAGCCAAAAGAGTAAAACTGGAGGAATCTCACTACCTGACTTCATATATACTACAGAGCTATAGTGACCCAAACAGCATAGTATTGGCATAGAAATAGACACATAGACCAATGGAACAGCAGAGAGAACCTAGAAGCAAATCCACACACCTACAGTGAACTGATTTTTTAACAAAGGTGCCAAAAGCATACACTGAGGAAAAGAGAATCTTTTCAATAAATGGTACTAAGAAAACTGGATATCCATATGCAGAAGAATGAAACTAGATCCCTATCTCTTGCCATGTACAAAAATAAAATCTAAATGGATTAACGACTTAAATCTAAGACTTCAAACTATGAAATTACTACAACAAAACATTGGGAAATATTCCCAGGACATTGGTCAGGGCAAAAATTTCTTGAATGTGTAAGTAAATGTGGTACTTATACACAATGGAGTCCTTATTTTTCAGCCATAAAAACAAATGAAATCCTGTCATTTGCAACATGGGTGGAACTGAAGATCATTATGCTAAGCGAAATAACCCAGGCGCAGAAAGACGAGCAAAGGCAACAAAAGGAAAAATGAACAAATAGGATCACGTTGATGTGGGATTTTTTTGTCCCTTAGTTCAGCTAAAATCCAGGTTCTTGTCACATGACCAGGAAAAATTAGGCATGCAGACACATGGAAATGTGAGGAGAGCTGAATCTATTAAAAGAAAACTCTCAGCAATAAAAAGGGGGGATCGGTCAACAAGCTCCCACCTCACAGACTGAGTACCAGGCCATCACACACACCAGCTGAAGAGGTCAGGCTCCTTCCCACCTGCATAAGGCAAGTATTTCTGGTAGCTCCACAACATTCTCCCAGGGCACAGGCAGGCCCCCAGTCTATTGTGGGCATGTCCAGACAAGACCCTGGGCAGTTTCCCTCATTTGCACAAAATCAACTGATACAAACACTTGTGGGGTGGATTGGAGATTCTCTGGGGATCCTCCCTTATCTGCCTCCTGCGTCTATCAACATCAAGTTAAAAAGCTTCTGCACAAGCAAAGAAAACAACCAACAAAGACACAACCCACAAAATGGGAGAAAATATTTGAAAACTAACCTTCTGACAAGGAATTAATAACCACGATATATACAAAGCTAAACAACTGTATGGAAAAAAATCTAATAATCCGATTAAAAATGGACAAATGATTTGAATAGACATTTTTCAAAAGAACACATACTATTGGCAAACAGGCATATGAGAAGGTGCTCAATCTCATTGATCATCAGAAGAATGCAAATCAAAACTACAATGCAATATTATCTCACCCAGTTAAAATGGCTTATATCCAAAAGATAAGCAATAACAAATGCTGTCGATGTAGCAAAAAGGGAACCCTCTTACACTGTTAATGGGAGTGTAAATTAGTACTTCCAACATGAAGAACAGTTAGGAGATTCCTTGAAAAACTAAAAATAGGACTGTTATATGATTCAGCAATCCCACTGCTGGGTATATACCCAAAATAAAGGAAATCTGTATATCGAAGAGACAGCTGCATTGCTGTTTGTTGCAGCACTTTTTGCAATAGCAAAATGTGGATACAATCTAAGTGACCATAACAGAAGAATGGATAAAGAAAATGTGGTACTTATACACAATAGAGTACTATTCAGCCATAAAAACAAATGAAATCCTGTCATTTGCAACATGTATGGAACCGAAGGTCACTATGCTAAGTGAAATAAGCCAGGCACAGAAAGTCAAGCATCACACGCTCTCACTTATTTGTGGGATCTAAAAAGTCAAAATAACTGAACTCATGGAGATAGGAGTAGAAGTATAGTTACCAGAAGCTGGGAAGGGTAGTGTGGGCTAGAGGTTGGAGGAGTGGTGTGGTGGTGGTAGGAATGGTTAATGCTTTAAAAAAAGAGTAGAAGAATGAATAAGACCTAATATTTGTTAGCACAACAGGGTGACTATACTCAATAATAATTTAATTGTACATTTTAAAATAACTAAAAGAGTATAACTGGATTATCTGTAACACAAAGGATAAATGCTTGAGTGGTGGGTACCCCATGTTCAATGTTCACATGACATAATTATTATGCATTGCATGCCTGTATTAAACAACTCATGTATCCCATAAACAGATACATCTGCTATGTGTCCACAAAAATTGAAATAAAAAATTAAAATGACATATATAGGAACACAAAATAATAAATTAGAGAACACTTTACAATAGCAACAAATGTGTTGCATTTTCAACATATGCAAATCAATCATTATGATACATCATATTAACAGAAGGAAGGACAAAAACCATATGATCATTTCAATTGATGCTGAAAAAGCATTTGATTAAATTCAACATCACTTTGTGAGAAAAATCCTCAAAAAACTGGGTATGGAAGGAATGTACCATAAAATATTAAACACTTAGCAATTATCTCAAGAAAATTTTTTATAAACTTATCATAACATTTTGAAAACATTTTTTAAACGTATAGCTAGGCTTCAATAAATGAAAGGTAACCCCTGTTCTTGGATAGGATAATTCAATATTATTAAGATATAACTGCTCCCTAAAATAATTAATAAATATTACACAATATCATTCAAAATATCAAAATGATTTATTATGAAATTAGACAAGTTGATGCCATAATTCACATAGAAAAAAATCTAAGTATATCCAATAAAACCTTTAAAAATAAATGGAGGCAGACTAATTTTGCAAGATATTAAAATATACTCTAAAGCCTCTGTAATTAAAAACCTGTGAAGCCGGGTGTGGTGGCTGATGCCTGTAATCCCAGCACTTTGGGAGGCCGAGGCAGGTGAATCATGAGGTCAGGAGATGGAGACCAGCCTGACCAACATGGTGAAACCCCAATCTCTACTAAAAATACAAAAGTTTGCCAGGTGTGATAGCGCATGCCTGTAATCCCAGCTACTCAGAGAGCTGAGGCAGGAGAATCACTTGAACCCGGGAGTCTGAGATTGCAGTGAGCCGAGATTGTACCACTACCCTCCAGCCTGGGCAATAGAGCAAGAGTCCGTCTCAAAAAACAAACAAACAAACAAAAAAGTGTGATACTGGTTCATGAATAAAAGATATATTATTGAAATAGAATAGAAAAAAAAACAGAAACACAGCTGTGTGAATATGAAATTTAGTATATGAATACAGTGGCATCATAAATCACTGTAGCAAAGATAGACTATTTTAGTGAATAAAAATACAAGGACAAGAGTGTATTACATTTGGAAATAAAAAAGATAAAATTAGATTTATACCTTACACCATTTTCAAAAATAAATTTCAACTGAATCAATGATCTAAATGTAAAACATCCAATTCTACAAGTATTAGAAGTATACCTGTCTTAATTACTTTCTAAACTTAGTATAGGGAAAGGCTCTCTAAATATGGCTCAAAATCTGGGGCAATTTTTCAAAAAAACTGCTGATTTTATATTCATAAAATTTCTAAAAATTCATGGCAAAAACACTTTATAAAAAAGTAAAACAAAGTAAAAGACAGTTGATAAACTGGCATAAAATATTCTACAGACAAAGGACTAGTATCTCCAATATGTTAAAAAATACTTTTTAAATTGAGAAAAAGGGATTCAAATACCCAATAGAAAAAGAGAGAAAAATGATAAAAATTCCCTCAGAAGAGTATTAAAATGACTACCAAAACATATGAAAAATTTTCCAACTCTTACAGTGAGATAAATGCAAACTAAAATTCTGTATCAGATTGACATTTAATAAATGTATGTCATCATATTCTGCTGCCAAAGCTAGAGCAAGCAAATCCTTTCATAGAATCCTGGTGGGAATTTAAACTTGTACAATCCTTCTGGAAGGAAATTTGGAAAAACCTAACAAAACTACATATACTACTTTATTTTGGTCCTCCAATTCCACTTACAAGAACCTTCTCTGGGGCTAGACTTCCAATAATATGAACTATATAAGCACAATGCTCATAGCAGCACTGGTTTGTAATTGCAAAACAATGGGGGTAAACTAAATGTCCATAGATAAGATAGCAATTTAATAAAATATGGTTAGTTTATACATTGAAGTACTAAGCAGTTGTAAAAAAAATAAGAAACTCTTTGAACTAATATTAAGGATCATATTAAAAGTTGTATTTTAGTATTAACTTATACTAAGGATGGCTACTGACTGGAAGCAATCCTTAGGTTCTAGAGACTACTGGATATCACTGTGTATTCACTGAGAAAAGTTGAGAGCCTGAGTCATACATGCAAATAAAGTGTAAATGAAGTCTTCCAACAACTGGAATAAGCTTGCAAGAGGATTATTCTGCAATCAAGCCCACAGATGAGATGTGGCCTGCATCTTGACTACAGCTTTATGCAACCTTAAGCAGAGGAGCCAGATAAGCAGAGAAAAGTCTCGCCATCTCTCACAACTGTGAGATATAATGGGTGTTGTTTTAAGTCTCTATACTTGTGGTAATTTGTTTCATAGCCATAAAAAACCAATACAGTGATATAATGAAAAAGTTGCAACTTTACACAGGATATCACCTGAAACAAGTGATCAACATTTATACCAGCAGTTATGAGATGTGGATATCATGTACACTCTGTTCTACCGGGAAGGAAACATCATCACTTTTGTTGTAATATTGCCAACTGAATAACTTTAATGTAATTACAGGTAAACTACAGATAAATATAAATTGAGAGACAGTTTACAAAATAACTCTTAAAAATTATTAAGGTTCTGGAAGACAAAAACAGACTGAGGAAGTGCCGGAGTCCGTAGGAGATTGAAGGACACCTAATACTAAATGCAAAG